>NC_056741.1:1513598915-1513658915 GCF_019279795.1 Protopterus annectens
CATAAAGTGCATATTTCATTTATTTATTTGACATTTGTTTAACGAGGCTGCCAGACTGGACTAGGAGATCTGGGGAGAAAAGGTCAAAAGTACAATAAAAATTACCAAACAAAAGTGTACATTCTGCTTAACAGCATAACACTGGTCTGCTATGGCTGAGAGGTAAGCAAATCTAATGGCAACCTTATTAACTTTAAGTTTATAAAAACAATATTTAAAATCTGTCCCTATTATTTGGCTCTAACCAGCATACCTCTCAACTGCATAGATTTTTGCAGAATGTCCAGATTTTTGCCTTATATCTTTTTCTTATAAAATTGTTGTTTTCTGGCAAATCACTGGCAGATCATTGAGGTTGAAGTCAGAAAATAATGACAGATGAGTTTCATGCTTCGTACCCTTTAGAAAAGTCATGCTAATGCAAAACCTACATTTCTATCAACTTTCTAAGTTTGTGAGAGCAGTACTTAAAAGTGTCCCTATTTTGTGCCTTTGTACCCCCACTATTTTTGGCTTTGTCCAGATTTCCTGATCTAAGAGAGTGAGAGGTATGTGTCCAGTGGTATGGTCCAGACTTGCACAAACCTCATTGCTGCTGCCAGGGATCACTCTCACTCTTCACTCTCTCCCCCCATGACACACACACACACACACACACACACACACACACACACACACACACACACACACACACACACACACACACACACACACACACACACACACATAGTCACTTCCTCATTCATACCTGCATTCACTCACATATCGCTCTCACTCTCTCCTGATCAAACACACACACAGTCACTTCCTCATTCATACCTGCATTCATTCACACATCTGTCTGTCACACCCACACGCCACACACCCACTTATGCATTCATTCATACATCGCTGTCACTCTCCCGATCTCACACCCACATGCCACACACCCACTTATGCATTCATTCATTCATCCCTCTCACTCTTCCGATCTGGCACACACACACACACACACACACACACACACACACACACACACACACACACACACACACACACACACACACACACACACACACACACAGTGACTTCCTCATTCATACCTGCATTCATTCACACTTTGCTCTCACTCTCCCGATCTCACACACACACACACACACACACACACACACACACACACACACACACACACACACACACACACACACACGCACAGCCATTTCTTCATTCATTCCTGCATTCATTCACACATCGCTCTCTCTCCCAGTCTCACACACACACACACACACACACACACACACACACACACACACACACACACACACACACACACACACACACAGCCACTTCTTCATTCATTCCTGCATTCACTCACACATCGCTCTCACTCTCCCGATCTCTCTCACACACACAGACTCTTTTGCTTTCATGCACACATTCACTCACACACGCGGACAGACACATACACACACTCATACAGGCATTCACTTTCTTGACGGCCTGGTTCCAATTGCTCCATGGCCCGGTACTGGTCTGCGGCCTGGTGGTTAGGGACCGCTGCTATACTTGATGCCAGTTCTGCTAAATAGCTACAGTGCAGGTCAAGACTTAGTTCGCCATGAACTAATAAGCTTAGCTGTAAAATAAACCGTTCATTGTTCGCGGGTTATTTTGCAGCTAAGGCTTATTAGTTTGCAGTGCCCCTGTGAGGAAGCCGTGGCTCCCCAGGGCACTGTGGCACACACTATGGGAAACCCTGGAGTAAGGTGACCTGCAAGTACACTTATAAGCATCCAGTAAAAAAGCAAAGAGCGACCAGACCACAGCTAATAAAATCAAGCCAAGTTTTATTCCAGGAAATACAAATGGTGAGTGCTTCCGCAGTAAAAAACTGCTTCGTCAGACAAATTCTTCATTCCACTCATCAGTTTAAAAATACATGTGAGCCAATCAGAACTTAGTAGCAATTAATAAAACATTAAATAAGAATTCACTACTATTTAGCCCATTAAGGAGCTAGCTGCATCATAGTGGAGGGTAAATATACAATAAATACTAAAAGGTATAAATACATGTAAAAAAGGAGATACCTATATGTCTCAATCTTCGTATTATACCTCGTGGCTTGCGAGTACTTAATATGGCTTCCTATGGCAATGTCGCTCTTTGCTTTTTTACTGGATTTCTTATATTTTGATTGACCAGTTTGCACACACCACGTTTCTGTTTTGGATTATACACTTATAAGCATCCTGATGTCTGAACAAGATGTTTCTGTAGAAGAGTCGATAACTTGTATACAAGTCTGAAAACAGTTCACCACTTGGGTTCAGATCAGGCAAGCTGTTTGTAGCAGTGACACTCCAGGTATGTCAGTCTCTTCTGATGTGATCCTAGAGGTCCTCTTCTTGAACTATAGAATTATTAGGTTTTATCTTAGTATTGCAGCCTCACAGCAAGAGGTTCCCTGGTTCAATTCTCAGCTGGGGTGCCTTCTGTGCAGAATCTGCATGTCCTACCTGTGGTTATGTAGGTTTCCTTTGGGTGCTCCGGTTTCCTCCCACATCCCAAAGACATGCTGTAGGTGGATTGGACACTGTAAATTGGCCCTGGGTGTTGAGTATGTGCATGTGTGTGCCTTCTCTGGAAGGTTGGGTGCTGGGCTGGCAACTCGACACCATAAAACTCCGCTGCCAATCGTTGTGCGGGACGTTGTTCCACTGTAGTGACCCCTAACCAGGAAGAGCTGAAAGAAGAAGACCTTATAAAGCAATGTAGCCTCTGTCTCCATGAAAGCAAAGTGGTCAAAGTAGTTTTTAGATGCATGCACACAAGCAGACAACATTTTTCTTTCTACAATCTGCAGTTCATGTGAAATGACTCATCTACATGGCAACTGACCTTAAACAAAAGGCCAAGATACTGCCACATAACGAGATGCTGACTCAGTTAATCATTTTCTTTCTCATTACCATAAGCTGCCAACTTGCTGGTTGAGGAGCATGATGTCTCCTGCTAGCCACTTGGTGTGCCCTAGCAAGAAATCAAACCTGGATCTACCACCGAAAAACTTTCACTCTCTGGACATCAATATTTTACTGTAAGGTGTCGTTTGGTTTAAACTCTACACTGTATACCACATGCTATCTTAATTTAGGGAACTCTGGAATGTAGTCCATTAGTGACCACCTTATCAGTGCGCACACCTGCATTCCACATAAATTATGGTTCAGATTATCTCGCTTATTAGATATGCATGATTATATTCTGTTTTTATATTTGCCATTTGCTGTTGAAGGACAGTGATCACAGAGTCATGTGCATGGATTTTAAGGAAATAGCGTGTTTGCAAATTATGTGTTGAAACTACGTGTCATGGTGTGTATCCAGTGCTCAAATCTAGGGGCACTTCAAAAATAATTTGACAGTCTTTATCATAATTACTCCAAATTCACCATTCCTGTAATTGATGTCATTACCTGAATTTTGACTAACATATTGTAAGTGGTTATGCATTAATTAAAATATACAAGAAAATGGCAGTGTTTTACAAAATGTTATCCTATTTGGCCTGAATACTATATTTTAGGATAGGCTCGGTGGCTTTTGTGAAAGGGTAAACTCTGTATTTAGGTCCTATTGAGGAATGCGTTGGGGATAAGGACCATGTTTTGTTGCATTGGTACTAAGCAAGTTTGAGTTGGGATTCATTTCATAGAAAACAAAGAATGGCAGATGTATGTGGGGTACTCTTCTCCAGGTAGCTGCTGAATATTGAAGGTAAGTGCAACTTACTTGTGTTGGACAAATTACTGATTTTAGCTCTTGTTCAATGCTTGTATTAGTTATTAAATGAGTAAGAATTATTTATTTAGTGTGAATTTGTTGAAATGTTTTATGTTCAAGGGATGTAATACTTTGCAATATTTATTAATTTTAATTATTTTCTTATTTTCTAAGTTTTCTGATTAACTGTTCAGTTATTTCCATAAACAGGTGGGAATTTCCACTTTTGGATTATTTTTGTTTCAGTTCTATTTTTTAATTGCATACATTAGAGTTGGTCATTTTTTTTCTTTGGCATGTGGGATTTGTTTTAGACTTCATCTTCATAAAGACAATCATTCCATGGTACTTTTATACAAGTTAGCTGTATAATTCCTTACTCATGTGTATGTGTGTGTGTGTGTGTGTGTGTGTGGGGGGGGGGGGGGCTGCACGTTTTTTGTGTGTATGTGCATGTGGGGTTCCTATTACGTTGTTGAAAGACAACAATGTCGAATGTACAGAAGAGCGAAACCAGTGGATATCGACATTCAGATTGCGGGATCACAGTACAGTGAAGATTGGAATATTTGCCCTTTCCTCACTGTAGTGCAATCTCCGAGTTGGTATATATATTTAGCGGGGGGTGTGGGGGGCACAGTCCCTCACAATAAAAGTTTCAATATTCGGCCATTTTGCTCTTCTCAGCGTTCAAAATTGTTGCCTTTCAATAATGTAAATGAACCCGTGCATGTGTGGAGTGTGCGTGTGTGCTGGGAAGCAAAAATGCTTTTGCTGTAGCTTGCATTGCTTGCTCCATAAGGAAATGTTTTGATTTTAGAACTTCCTAATTTTTTGTTATTTTGGTACATAATATAATCTATATTATAGTCAGACATTGCATTCTGATCTATAATTATTCCACGTAGATTAGTTGTTGTGACATGGTCATTTGGGTTGTTATTTAGAGACTAAACTTTGTAGAAAGAGCTTTGTAATTTAGGCATTTAATACTAACTTGAATTCTGTTATCTCTTTTTCTGATTTTCATAAGGGACTTGTATGTGATATCTTAAAGTTGGGCTAAGGGTACTGACCATGAAGATTAGTTTGGAGTCATTAGTGTACTGTATAAGGGTGGTGGTACAAGTTACTGCTTCTTGCATATCATTTGTAAATATATTCAGTAATACTGATCTTAGAATTGACCTTACAGTATTCTAGTGAGGATAGTCTGGTAACTGGTCAACGCACCTAGCCAATACACTGAGTTCTGTCATTGAGTTGACTTCTAAAGCAATCATGTCCTTACATATGTGATGGCTCGCTCATATGTTTAAGAGCAGTGTGTAAGACACAGTGTTTAATGCATTGGATAGATCAAGGAAGAGAAAATTAGTTATATGACCTTGATTTTTGTGTGCTGGTATATGGTATGTAAAAATGAAAGTATGGTAATTTCAGTACTTTGACCTAGACAGAAACCTTGTTGTATAGAAGAGATTAGATTAGTTTTTATTAGGTGTCCAGTGATTTGCTTATACGTGCTGTTTTCAAGATGGAAAACAATTAACTCACTCATAAAAACTCATTAACATATGAGGAAAGAGATACTGAAAAACTACTTCAGTCACAAGTTGAAATTCAAAAGAAGAAAGAAAGAAAGAAAGAAAGAAAGAAAGAAAGAAAGAGAGAAAGAAAGAGAGAGAATGCTTGTATTTTTTCCCCTTTTGGCCTGGAATATGAGTGCAGGTGATGGAGAACTATGCAGTTTCCAGAGAATAACTCAGTAACAATGCAAAAGAAACTATGATTGTATCAGTGCTTGAGTAGCCTTGCAATAGTCCAGACACTGATTTGTTTCAATTTCAGTAGGTGTGTATACCTAATTCATGTACATTACTATTTAAAGTTTCTATAAGTTGCATGGCTAAGTGACACTATAGTGTTCTTAGGTCACAGAATGTTAGATTTGATAGTTGGCAATGATCCACAGCGTGCCAGTTTAGAGCTTAACTGTTTTGGAAAACACTGGTATTTCAGAATATTACATCAAGGTCTTATGCACAATCAAATGGTCAAGTAGAGAAAAATACAATTCAAAAAGTAAAACTAAAAAAGCACACCATAAAACGCCAAACTGAAAAAACGTAGGATCCAAGCCAAAGACCACAATGAGCCACAATAAACTTAGCGCTTTCATCCACTTTAATGACGTGAACTTCATCAGAAAACAAGAACAATCACCTGCCCCTCATATTTATACTTGATTACAGGAAATGATGTAACAAATGTTATAATTTAAATACTTACTATAAAAAACTACAAGTTTGAAATAATGAATAATAAACTAATAATGAAAAAATGCATGTATGTATATAAGTTGATGATAAAAAAAATATATATAAATATATATATATGTGTATATACACATGCACATATACATGTGCGTAAACATACATATGCCCACATTTGTATATGCACACACACATACATATATATATATATATATATATATATATATATATATATATATATATATATACATATGTATATGTGTGTGCACATACCATGTGTGTGCATCCATTGTGCGAATGAGTTTATACATATGAATTCATATTATCTATACATAAGAAAACACTTTATGTTAATGACCTCATTCAACCCTGGGAATACATCAGCTCCAAACAGGAGCTGTCACAAAGCCTCCTTTTGTTCCAATTTGTTGTTCATGTCACCTATAAATGTTCCCTTCTCTACATAATCTAAAACAAAAAATTCAAATTTCTTAAAATCTGTACAGGAAAGTGCATGTCTAGCTAAAGAATTGTTTTTATCTTTTTTCTTTATAGCTAAGACGTGCTCATAAATCCTACGTTTTAAGACTCTTTTAGTTTTCCCAATGTAATAATTTTTGCATGTGGAGCAAATAGCTATATACACTACAAATTTCTAGGCAAAAATCCTAAATCTTTTAGATTTTGTTGCATATTTGGGATACATACATATATCCTCCTATTGTTTCTTTATGAATTGCTTATCCAATCTCTGTTCCCAATCCTTTCCAACCTCTTCTGATTGATTTTTATAGTTATCATGCTGCACTAATTATTCCTTTTTAATGGCAGCTTCTGTTCTAGATTCTACTAAAAACTCCACCAGTGCTGATTTCTATAATAATTCTTCCACTCGTACCACCACTTCACTTGTCCATGTCTTATTTTTTGCCACAATCACTATATCATCTGCATGTCAGAGAAATCTGTTTTATAACTCCTTCTCCCATTTCCCATTTTGCTTCTTTCATTTCATACATACTTTTGAATGTTTGCATTTGTTACCAGTACAAACAGATGCATTCTTATTGAACATCCTTATTTAAATCCACTAATTTTTAGATTTCTCCCATCCATCTGCTTACCATCATTTTACCTATTATGTTTCATTAACTATTTTACATTATACAATAACTCCCTATTAATATTTGAAAACATGCACACTGATTGACCAGCCCAACCAGCATGCCTGTTGTAAATCCCACAATATACCAATGGAAAAAGGTCAGGTCACCTAGACTTTTTTCTGTTGGTATAAAGTGCCCCAAAACCTTTTTTTTTTTTTTTTTTTTTTTACAATTAAAAAAAAAAGTGAAAACGGAGGAATGGAGACTTTCTTTTCTCTGTTGCTTCTGTTTCAAAGCATTGATGTACTGGGTATGCGTGGGAACACAAGTCCCATACTCATGTGCAGTACATCAAAATGAAGAAGCAGTATATCACAACCAGCGGAAGAACACTAATCCACCGTTATACAAAGACATTATTTAAGAAAAGTAAGTTTTTTTTTTCTTAAATAATGTCATTGTATAATAGCAATAACCGAGTCCGTGGTTGTGGTATATTGAAGATTTACACACGGTTGCCTTTGTTTAATCACTCGGACTTCGCCCTCGTGATTTAACCACACCAACCATGGTTAAATCTTCAGTATACCACACCACGTCATCAGTTATTGCTTAAACATCCAACAGTTTTCTCCTATCCCATATGACACTAGAATCTTCCACATCACTTTATGACTAACCATATCAAAAGCCTTTGCTGCATCACATCACTGGCCTTACTTTTTTCTTTCAAAATCATACCTGTTACTTCTTTTACTGTTATTAACATTTCCTTCACCTCTCTCCTCTTGATTCTGAAAACCTGTTCTCCTTTATTCATTTCTGTATCATTTTCATAAAAAGTTTATAATCTGTATTTCTCAATGTTATCGGTCTAATATTAATATATCTTTTCTTTCATCATTTTCCTTATAAATTTAATTACACTACCACAAATCCCTTCATCTTTTATTTATTTCTCTATTTATTCATTTAGTACTTTATAGAATATTAATTTCTCATTTTGAGTTATTACTTTATAATATTCATGGCAAAACCCATCTATTTTTGGTGCTGATTCTGCACTTCCTTCTTTTATTGTTTATTCCATTTCTCTTATGGTAATCTCCTTTTCTAGAGAACTCTTCACATTTTCCAATTCTTTGTTATAACCCATGCGTTTTCTTAGACTAGTTTCTTTTAATGCATTCTGCCAACAATTTCCATCATTTCTTTCGGTGTTTACTATCTCCTACTTCATCACTGAATTCATTTGAGCTTCTCTCATTTCACCTTTTTCATCTCTTTCTATGTTTTTTATTCTATCACCACATTGTTATATTTCTTTTTCATGTCTGTTTATAATTTCATTATGTTTGTTTGTGTCTTTCGGCTTTTCATGGTTAGGGGTCGCCACAGCGGAACTCCGGTCCGCTATAGTCTTCTATTCATTTGCTTCACTCTTTTTCTACAATAAAAATGTTTCTCTTGTATTTCTCTTTATAAGCACTCCAGTAGTCTGCCCAGTATTCATAATGTAGTTACTCTCAATGTCGTATGCTGTTCCCATAAAATTGTATGTTACCTTTCTTTCCATGTCATCTGTTTTAGTAATCTGTAAGTCAATCTTTTTATTTCTCTATCTTCCTTTATCACTTCTCTGTCATCCACTCTTTGAACCCATAGTGTTTTGTAATCAGAAAACTCAGTCATTTGTACCTCATCTTTTATTTGTTTCATGTTTTCTGAATACACCATGTAATTTGTTTCAGTTCTAAAAGTCCCCCTTATATATGTCAATTCTCTGTTTTTGCCCATTTCAGCCCTACATGTCAAGGTTGTAGTCGGGCACAATCTTTGTACTCTGTAGTGTACATTTTTTTCTGAGCATCATTTAGAATCATTGGGACTTTACCAAGACATGTCTATAACCTTCTAAATTAATGCTTCTAACAATGTGTGTACAGTTTGCTTACAGAGAAGATTGCAAATTAAAATCAATATCTCTAATAGCTTTTGACTAAGCAGCTGAAAATGTTGCACACATTAAGTGCTGGGGGGCAACAAGCTTGAGAGATATACTCATTTTTAAGTGCCAGATGGTTTGGGGGGCAGTTGTAAGAGTTGTTTGAGAGTACAAAATGAAATTCACTGACTGCACCCCTGCTCCATGTCTTATGACTTCTCTTATTACTGCAATATGTTATGTTATTTTTCCTCTGCCCCTTCCTAAATTGCAATTAAACTCTCCCACCATAATAACTGACATATTTAATAGGACAGTTTTTAAGTTTTTCAAACATCTTTTTCCTCACTCTAATATTGGTGTATACATAAACTACAATTATTCTTCCACATCGTTCCCTTTATCTTATATCACTAGTCTTCCACATACTACTGCTGTCACACCCCAGTATTTTTATCTCTTCATTTGAAAAAAAAAAAAAAACTATTCCTAGACACTTCAATCCCCACTGACCATATAACCTTTTTACCCAATATTACCTCAGCTATTTTCATTTTCCTTCCCTTCCCTTCACACATCCCATATCTAGCAGACATATAACCTCCATACTTAATTTTTACACAATTCAGTCACCTACCATACCTCTAATATCAGTTTGAAAGCTATTTAGGTTTAGTTCTAGAATTCCTAAGTCATTCATTTCCCTTTTTGTACCCTTATTTCTATTTTTTTTATTTCATTTTCCTCTTTGTACCCTCCCAACTGATTTATCATCATGCACACAGTACCTGTTGCAACACAGCAGAGATAAAAACGGTCTGCCAAATAAAATCCACAAAAACGTTTATTAAAAGTAGTTAAGCGCTTTCATTCCTGTAACTGTTAGGAACTTCTTCAGAACTAACAAAACCATATCGAACATCACTTAAATACTATAATAACAGTCACATGGTATAAAACTCAATTGATCAATTACAAAACCTCAGAGTGTTTTAATTGTAAAACAGGATTTAAAGAACAGGACTCATTCAACCCAGGATAGGTTGTTGCATTTAAACTCAACTGCCATTGTAATTCACACAGGTTTAAATGTACATCAACAATTCTACTCTGGGGGTGTTTCTTGACATGATCATCACTAAAAAACTAATTTGTGAGAATTAAATAACATAATGTGCTTATATAAACTCTGGTAATTTTATTCTTTCTAATATCTAAAATATGTTCATATATGTGATCCCTAAACTTCCTTGAAGTTTTGGTCACATAGTAAGCTGGGCAAAATAAACACTGAGCCAACTAGACCACATTTTTAGTTTCACAGTTGTACCATCCATTAATAACATGCATATGTTAAAGCTACTCCCACTAACAATATAAGTACATTGAGAGCAAAAGCCACATTTGCTAGTACCATATCTATCAGGCAAAACCTTTCTTTCTTTTTATTGTTTTCCAATAAACATTTTAATGAATGATCCCTTCTATAAGTAAAGAAGGGTCTCTCCCCACTTTTGCTAATCAACATTGGATCTACAAGAAAGAAATTCCAATGTTTCTTGATACATTCAACAATGGCACTACTGTCCAATGGATAAGTAGAAATAAAGGAGATCCTATTGAACTTCGCACTACAAACTTGTGTCGATGTTACAACTCCAGTGGCTTGGTTCAGAAAAGGGGAATAAATACCCTGCATCCTCTCAGTCACCACTTCCTTCTCTTATTTCATTTAAGAAAAACATTGGATGACTTGTAGCACCAAACATAACCAATTAACTTGTCACGTTTAACATAAAATGTATCCAAATCAGAAATCATCCTGGCCAAGTGCACCAGTTGGCCTTTGATCACAGATTTTTTCTGGTATATAGGGTGCCAACTGGAAAAATGTAAATAGGAGTTAGAGAATGTTGGTTTACAATAAATATTGGAAACAAATCCATTGTGCATCAAATCTTTCCTAACTTTAACATCCAAAAATGAAATCTGATTAAAGTCAAAGGTGTAGAAAAATTTCAAAAACTGCACGATGTTACTAATACAGGCCAAAAATTTCTGTTCTTGGAGTTTTTCTTGTGTATCATTCCATAACAAGAATCTAATGTATAAAGACCAGCAATGGGCATAACTACTGTTGAAAATAAATAAATCCTCCCATTCTGCCATAACATAGTTTGCAAACATAGGGGTGCATGCTGCATCCATAGCCACCCCTGTTTTTCTATCTAAAGTACTGGCCCTCAAAAAAATAAGAAACTGTTTTTCAAAACCACTTCCATCAGCACTACCATAGCATTGATTTTGTCCATACCCAAATTAAGATGTTTAAATAATTGTAGTTCAAGCCATTTGAAACCAGTGTCATGTAGAATGACAGAAGAAAAGAGACTGTGAACATCAATGGTCACATAAATCACATCTGGCTGAAAAACAACATTGTTCAATAGTACTGAAGAAAACAAGGCACAGAAACATGACCGGAAGCATAAAATGTTAAAAGTTTGATGAGGTGAGCTCTTTCACACCAAATACTAGTGCTTCTTCAGACCATATAAAAAAACTACATCAGCAAACACTTTTAATATATTCACTCTAGTTCAAAGCAGCCAATAAACATCAAAGAAAAGTAAAAACTTAGCTACGGCTTGTATCATTTAAAGAGACGTTGTGCTTTCAGTGCAGGTTTAATAGAAACCCTGTCATTTAGACCTGGGTATTTGGTAGCTTGCCATAAAATAATCCAATGCAATTCTCTGCTTTCAATGACATTTTTCACATCACCTCCATGTATATTTTCAGAAATAATTTCAACAACTTGAAATCTAAAGCCATGTTCATTTTCATTCTGCATGCAGTGTCTGGCTAGTGCATGTCGCCAGATAAATCAAATTCCTGGTTCGACAGTTAGCTTTAACTTGTCGAACCAGGAATTTGATTTATTTGGTGACATGCACAGCTTGCCACTGTTTCTATGTAGAAAAAAACTAACAGGTCACTGATGGAATGAGTCAGGGAGCATATGTATTGTATTAGGAATGGTGACACCAAAAATGCAGTAGCTGATGTAGTTTCTTATATGGTCTGAAAGCACTAGTATTTGGTGTGAAAGCGCTCACCTCATTAAACTTTTAACATTTTATGTTTCCATTCATGTTTCTGTACCTTGTTTTCTTCAGTTACATTTGTTGTTGACATGCAGGCACATTTCATTCCTTGGGGATTTTCTTCATTGTTCAATAGTTCCAAAAAATCCCACGAATCCTTACAAATCTGTACTGTTTTACCTAACCCTGTTTTTCAGGTTTATATCCAAAACCTTTTCAATAAAACATGTCTTAGATCGAGTAGCATCAACAATAGATCAGAAGTGGGATGTGTAATATTTTTGTGTAATTTAGGAATGCCAAAAATACTGGCAATCACTGGTATATCATTTGATATGAAATCATATTCATCTTTAGAAACCTGGCCTTGTAAAAGCATCTCCTCCAACAATAGGTCAGTTCTAGCATAGACAGCGTGTATTTCATTTCTTGAGACACTTTCATATGTGTCTTCCAATAATAACCTATTCATATCGTTAGAATAATCGATGTAATCCATTATTACCAGCCCCCCTCCCTTGTCGGGTTTCATAACCCAAATATTGGGATCATCCATAAGGTTATGCAATATAATTACTTCATTTATTTTATTTTACATTTGTTTACCGGGAAAGTCCAGCTGGCCAAAGTCCTTTTTCAGTGGAGGCCTGGGGAGAAAAGCTCCAGTGCAATACAGTAACATAGTTAAAAAAGTAATAATTTGCAACTTATAAAGTACATCAAGAAGTGTAAAACATTAATGTGGAACATTGATAGTTTGAAACAATGGGAAACTATAGTAGCAACATATAATAATTACAACATGTAAATTTGTAGTCATGTACAGTCTGGATAATTTCAGTAGAAGCAACAATTGAAATATAGAGTCTAGGTTGATCGATGGGAGTGTCAACAGTATTTTACAGGGAGAAACTGAGAGCCAAAGGCTTGTAGAAGTGGTATAGCAGAGTGGTAAGGGTTAAGAAGAGGAAATTAAGAAGCTGGGGGGTGGGAAGGGGATTAGCCTGGGGTGTGACAGGAGTAGAGCCATGAGTTGGCAAGGTGGGCTTTTAGCTGCTTTTTTAATTGTTTGGGTATGGGAGTAGTCACTAGTGAATTTGGTAAGTAGTTCCAAAGCTTGGAAATGTAGTTGGAGAAGAGAGCTTTGCCTGCTGAGTTTTTTTGCTTTGGTGACTTGGAGAAGACGTTTATTGTTGGAACAAAGAGATCTAGAAGCAGGATAGGGTTGTATAATATCTTTAAGGGCAGGGGTCTTCTCTGGGTGGTGGAGAATTTTATGAGCTAAGGTTAGTTGATTAAATTGAAGGAGCAGAGGAAGTTCGAGCCAATCAAGTTGTCTGAGTGACAGGCAATGATGTGACTTGTAGGAAGCATTGGTAGCAAATTTACAGATTTTATTGTAACAGGCTTCAAGCTTGGCAAGGTCAGTTTTGCAAAGGTTTGTTAGGATTGGGGATGCATATAAGAGTGTTTATAGAAGGTGTGTCCTGGCTATAGTCTACTGCTTGTTAGAAATTGATTATTTCTATATAGGAGGCCGAATTTTTTGTGAACATTTTTGATGGTTTGGTCTATGTGGAGATTAAATTTCAGGTTATTGTCAATTGTAACTCCCAGCAGTTTGGTATGGGGAGTAGGTGTGATCATGGTTTTGTTTTTGGAGAAGATGTGGAGGATTGAATGGAAGAGATAATTCTAATGGGGTAAAATATCATAAGTTTTGTTTTACTGGGATTTAGTATACGTTGTGAGTTGGTTAACCAGGTTTCTACAGAGAGGAAAGAGTCTTGGATGATAGTTTGGAGGTCACAGAGGGAGGAGACAGAGCAGATCAAGGTAGTTATCAGCGTATTGAATTATGTTGGCATGGGGGGGGGGGGTGACAGAGTGAAGTTGGTTGGTAAAAAGAGAGAAAGTAAGGGACAAAGGATGGAGCCTTGTGGTACCCCTATGGAGACTTGGAGGAGGGGTGAGAGGGAATGTTGCCAATGTACAGCTTGCTGTCAGTCAGTTAAGTAGCTTTGAAACCAGGCAATGGCAGTATTGCCAAGGTTATGGGAGTTGGCCACATTAATAAGTTTGGTGTGGTTGACCATGTCAAAGGCCTTTGACAGGTCTAGGAAAATGGCTGATACAATTTGGGAGTTGTTTCTGTACTGATTGACTGTGTTTGTGAAGGATAGTAGGGCTGTTGTGGTGCTATAAGCAGGGCGAAAGCCATGTTGTGTAAGTTGGGAGTGGACTACCCTTTCCAAGATTTTAGACAGGGGGGAGAGGATGGCAATGGGGTGATAATTAGTAAGTTTGCAGGAGCTACCACCTTTGTGGAGAGGCAGAATGTGAGAGATCTTCCATATAGTGGGGATATGGGCTTCAGTTAGGGATCTATTTATAAGTATGGTTATTGGGTAGACAATAGCAATTTGCAGAAAGTCGGCTGGTAGATTACTGGCAGCTAAGGTAGTTAGCTTTAGTTTTTTTAATAATTGTGGGAACTGGGGTAGCTTGAAAAGGTTTATGTTATTTTGTGTGGGTGTGTTTTGGTTTGGTTCAAAGAGTGGGTAGGGTTGAACTTAGTTTAGTTATTGGCGAGGGATTGAATGGAGTCTGTGAAGTAGGTGTTGAAATGGGTGGCTACATTCTCTGAGCTGTTAGTAGTTGATGGAGTGGGGGTCATAGTTTTACCAGGTTGTAGTAGATTGTTTACTGCTGCCCATAACTATTTAGGGTTATTTTGATATCTGATTTGGATGTTGTGGTAATAGTTGGATTTGTCGGTTTTAATTGATTTTTTAGCTTTGGTTCTAAGTCAAGGAACTGTTGTTTAGTTGAGGTGGTTTTGATCTTATGGAACTATGACCAGGCCTTGTCCCTGGCTTTGAGCAGGGATTTGGTTTCTTTGGTAAGCCAAGGTGCGTAATTGGCTTTGATTCTAATGTTTCTAGTAGGGGCATGGGTGTTAAGAATGTCAAGGAAGGAGTTGTTGAAAGATAGTACTGCCTCATCCAAGGGTAATTGTTTGAGGTGTTCCCAGGAGTATTTTTTAAGGGCAGAGATAAAGTTGTTAGGATGAAAAGGTTTTCATTGTTGGTTAAATTATAATATTTTTTCTTACATGGCTGCTCAAACAACTGATTTAACTCAAATTCACTGACTTTTTCAAAATATGATAAACTGGGTCTATACTATATATTCAAACTTTCAAAACTTCGAATCCCATATAGGTTCATAGGTAGGTACTAGGCTATTGGCCCTACGGACTATATAGGCCTAGCCAAACGGTACCCTGG
The DNA here is from genome assembly GCF_019279795.1 of Protopterus annectens. Lineage (NCBI taxonomy): Eukaryota > Metazoa > Chordata > Ceratodontiformes > Protopteridae > Protopterus > Protopterus annectens. The sequence continues at coordinate 1,513,614,405 of NC_056741.1, forward strand.
CTTTTGCCATCCAAGAAAATTATTTTCCTGTGCCCCTGTCAAGCAGAGCCACAGAAGTGATCCCCGAGGTGAATTTCCTATCTCCCATCCAATCATCAATATTTTTCTTGAAGAGTGCTAATGAGGAGCTTTGTTTGATATAGATAGGTAGTTTGTTCCAGAGTATGGGAAGTCTCTGAGACAGGAATCTATTCCTCCAGCATGTTCTGTTTATTGTGGTGACAAGGTTTAGGTCCCTAGAGCGTGTAGCTCGGAGGGATTGGGATTTCTTTAAGTGGAGCATGTCCAAAAGCTCTGGGTTTGACATAGCTTTGTATGTTAGGCAGAGATTGCCTCTGAGTAGGCGATATGCAAAAGAGTAAAGTTGAAGTTTTTTTAGACGGTCTGCGTAGGGCATCTGTTTGAGGCCAGTAATCCTCTTTGTGAGGTATTTCTGTGGCCTTCCAGTTGTAGTAGATGTCTTGTGAGGTACATACCAAAAGGGGCGTTGTACTCTATAATGTGTCTAATGAGTGATGAGTAGAGGGGAACAATGACCTCTTTTTTCCTGGATGAGAAACCTTTTGTGATGAGGTGTGCCATGTAGAAGGATTTCCTGACTACTGTGGCAATGTGATTATCAAAGGAGAGACTACTGTCCACCTGTGTCCCAAGGTCTCTTATCATACTTTTGGTGTTAAGTAGACTACTGCCTATGTAGTAGTTCATGGGTACAGAGTTTTTACCAAAAGGGATGACAATGCACTTTTTTGCATTGAGCTTGAGGCCATGGCTTTGACACCAGGCATCTGTCTCAATGAGGCCCTTTTGTAGGATGTCCACATCGTTAGGAGATTTGATTATGGCTCCCAGTTTGCAGTCATCTGCGAACTTTGTTAGCCAATGACCTTCTGGGTTAGTCTGTACTTCAGAGAAGAAGATACCAAACAGGAGAGGATCTAGGACTGAACCTGTGGTACTCCACTTGTCACTGGTCTGAAGTTGGATTTAGAGTCTGCTACTTTTACAGTGTGGGTTCTGTCAGTGAGCCAGTGGCAACCCATCTTGTGACATAGGGATTTATAACTAGTTTAGTGAGTTTGTCTATAATTCCAGAGTGGGGGATGGTGTCGAAAGCCTTGGCGAGATCTAGATAGGCTGTGTGTACACCCTTACCCTCATCTACAGCTTTGGTGACCACTTCAAAGAAGTCTGTCAGGTTTAGGAGACATGATCTGCCTTTTACAAACCCGAACTGGGTAGGGTCCAGAGTCTGGAGATTACCAATGTCATTGTTTATAAGTTCCATGATGATATACTTCATAGCCTTGCAGACCAGGCTCATCAGACTAATGGGGCGGTAGTTCCCGGGGTCCGTGGTGGCTCCCCCTTTGTGGAGTGGGATAACTGTTGCTGTGTGCCATTCAGAGGGCACAAAGCCTGAGGTGAGGCTATGATTGAACATGGTACTTAGGTGGGGTGCCAGTTCGTTCTGTAGTTCATGTAGAATGCAGCCTGGGATGTTGTCATGTCCCATGGATGCTGTGTTCTTGGTTTTGGAGAGTGTGTTTTTTACCTGTGCAGCTGTGATTACAGGTACTTTGCATTCTTCCAGTATAGAGATGGACCCTTTAGGGGATGAGAGAGGGGTAAAGATAGCACTGAACCTATCTGCCAGGATGTTGGCCATATCAGTTGGTTCTGTATATTTAGTGCCATTGTGCTATAACTCAGAGCAGATCTGAGTGTTGCCATTGAGATTCTTAACATAGCTATAGAATGCTTTGTGGTTGTCTTTAGAATCAGTGGCAATTTTTTCATAACTAGCTTTGGAGGATTTTATGAGGGATCTCAGCTTCTTACTGAGGCTGACCAGGGAGTTCTTCCAATTATGGGATTTTACTCTTTTTTGCAACAGTTTCTTTCTTCTGTTGTAGAGTTTGTTTAAAGCAGAGGACCACCAGATTGGCTTCCTTTTTTTGGAGGATAGCATCTTGGTTCTGTTAGGGATTGCACGATCCATGCACTCATGTAAGTGCTTATGAAGTGCAATTGTATAGGATTCAGCAGTCGTATCTCTATTGTCCGTCAGCATGGGTGTCGTGAAGTTTGCCACTTCTGTCTTAAGAAGCGTGAAGTTGGCTTTGGAGAAATTTTTTTACTGTGGTTTCCCTAATGGGGGGGTGGGGGTGGGGCTGGGATGTGGATGTCTAGGGTGATTTGCTTGTGGTCGGATCTGACCAACGAGGAATTGACCTCTGGTGTGGAACACCGGTTGCCCATGTTGGTAATGACCAGGTCTAGGATATTGCTGCCCCTGGTGGGGTGTGAATAAGTTGATCCAAGGCATTGGAATTTATGAATTCCAGAAAACATTGAGCACAAGAGTTGGTACATGAGTAGCTTTCCCAGTTAATTATGAGGTAGTTGAAATTGCCCATTATTAGGGTGTTAGGTTGTACTCTAATATTTTCCAGTGCATCAAGAAATGTTCAACAACATATGATCAAAGTTTAAAAGTTTGAATATATAATAAAACAAACAAAAAAAAAGAAACTTACCTTAATGGTGCAGGTAGGGGGCAAGCCCCCCTGCACACCCCACATGGGGGGCTGTGCCCCACACACACCGCCTACTTAAATATACCAACTTCGAGATTGCACTTCAGTGCAGAAAAGGGAAATTCTCCCATTCTGCACCGAACGGCGCCGGGTACGTTTAACCTTCGAACGCTTGAAATTTCAATCATATGGTGTCGACCATATGACATTCGGAATTTCAAGCATTAATGGTTCTAATAGGAACCCGATAAATTGTGGTGTAAGGGAGAGTTAAATTTGTTTGGCCTATAAAGCCTATTAACCAACATTCCATTATCACTATTATTAAACCAAAGCGCTAAGTTCAATTTTCTAATAAACATTTTTAAATTAATTAAAGTATTAGAAACACAGGCCCTGCTCACCGGAACAAAAGTGAGACCTTTAGAAAGCAGGTTAGCATGTGCTGAAGTAATGTTTTTAGAAGAATAATTATAAATTTTATATAGTATCTTTCATCATTTAGTACAATGTTTAAATGCATATGTTCAGCAAAATCATCAGAAAAATCACTGACCCTTACTTTCAGTTGTGATTGTTCCAGGCATTCTTTTTGGGTCTCATTTTCCCTGCCTGTGATAAAGTTGGTACTGGTCCTGATATTTTGTTCTGTTCGACTGTTGTTGATAATTCCTTATTTTCTCTGGTCTGCATACTGGTTCCTGGTCTAAAGGGGTGTGGACAAATTTTGACCTCCATTTGAATCTTCTGGTAGAGTGGGCTGGTTTACCTGGTATGAATTGTTATGATTGGTCAAAGGTGCACGATTACTATGGCTACCTGGCGGTTGGGGATACACCTTGCCTTTTGCATAATCCTTGGTGCCCCTTCTAAATTTTTAAGTTTACTTTGCACGATGGTGTTGCAAGTAGAGTCAACTGACTTAAATAGATTAAAATAGTTTGTCTCATAATGGTTAAATAAAAGGTCATCACAAATAAATTTGTTTAAAGAATCCAACTGCTCAGATAAGTGCTCAAGTTTGAAATTATTATATTTAACCATAATTTTCATTACATCAAGTCCTGCATTATCAAAAACAGTATATAACTCTTTTAGCATATCCGTTTTTTCAGTGGCATCATTAGGAAAGCACCACGGTCTCAAACCTTTGGGACACACTGCATTGAATGTGTCTTGTTCTTCAAGTCCTGTTTTACAATTAAAGCACTTTGAGGTTTTATAATTGATCAATTGAGTTTTATACCATGTGACTGTTTTTATAGTATTTAAGTTATGTTCAGTATGGTTTTGTTAGTTCTGAAGAAGTTCCTAACAATTACTGGAACAAAAGCGCTTAACTACTTTTAATAAACATTTTTGTAGATTTTATTTGGCTTGACTGTTTTTATCTTTGTTGTGCTGCAACAGGTATTGTGTGCATTTAGTTGTTTCGTACCTGTTTTGGGTTTTTGGTTTGTGATTTATCATCATTTATTTCTTGTTCTTCTCCTGTTTCAAATCCCCCTCCTCCCCTTCTTTAATTCCTATGCTGCATGTTTGGTTTATCTAGCATTATAATGCTTTCTCTTTGTAAAACATTTCCTACCCTGTTCCCATTGTTCTTCTGCATATTACTTGCATTTTTTCTTCACTTATCTACACCATAATACTTTCTCCACCAACATCTTAAATTATATTATCAATAAATCTTCTTCTGAAATATTCTCTACTTCTAACCTTTCCTTTTCTAGTATGAAACAATCAAACCAAAATTGTCCATTTCCTATACTCAGACCTACTGTATATTTGTGTGGTATGTCCCCTTTCACCACTTCTTTTATTATATAGTGTTACACTAAATACCTTTCATCCCCACAAAAAATAAATTTTAAGATGACCCCCAGTACTGCCCTTTCCTCTGTTTCCCCAGTCTCAGTTATTACATTTGAAATATGCTACATTTTTAACCATATGCGTATCAATACCTGCCACCCCAAGTAAAAATATTTCTTTCAATATACATGTTTAATCTCTTGCACCTTATTACAAGCAGGCAGACAGACAAAAGTCTTAAGTTCCTCTATGTCCAGTGTCTTGAATTGTACATTTATTATCTTTCTTAAATATATTCTCAACTTCTGAAAAAATATGCTCATTCCAAGGTGCTACTGACCTGTTGTCTCCACTTAATTCCTACATTTTTCATGTAAAGTAAAAGTTTCAAAAATACCTCGCAAAAGTCTTTTGTTCCAAAATGCATTACTGCTGTTATGTCCTGTACTTTAAACCCTGAAGGTAACATAAGACTGTTCATAACGTAATACCATTGCTCTTTGTTTTGCCACCATCAGCCTTCTCTTCTGGTTTTGTTATCCTTGCATCAGTCCTTGTCTTCTTTCAGCTTTATTCTCAGTATCTTTCTTGCCTTTGTTTACCATTTCAGCATATGAAAGAGTTTTCTTTCTGCTCATAACACTCTGTTGCAGGGGCATGCTTTTAAAGCCAGCTACTCTACTGGCCATGCATGCCCCCCAACTCATGTCTAAACCTTCCATTAAGCCAGCTTTTTCTGATTCATCTGGCAGTAGCACATCTATTATCACTTCCAAAATTAAATCAACCATACTGTCTTTGATCTGTCATCTCTAAAAACAGGAGTTTCCAGATCTCCTTCTTCCAACTCGGTTAATGACAATCTCCTCTCTACCTAAATCTGTTTGCAGTAATTCAGTATTCTGTATAACTCTACTCTCAGCCTGCTGCTTCCTTTCCATCTCTGTCTTGGAAAGTTTTGATCATGGCAGCAGCCCTCCAGCACCCCCCTATTAGCCAAAGGGTGGGAGTAAGAGAACTTCCCTGGTGTTCTGGCTAAATTTCTCCTAGTGTTATAAATATCATCCCAGGTATCCCCTGAAAAGAGGCTACTAGCCTAGTGGAAATAACCTGGTTAAAGGATAAATAAATAAGATACTAAAAAAAAAAAATAAGAAAAAAAAATTACACAGAGGTTAGCTGATTTAATTTAACAAAGACAAGTAAATATGGAAGTAATAAATTTCTGCAGATATCAAACAGAATAGAAAATGTAAGCAATTAATAAACAGTTTCATTCAGTAGGTACAATAAAAGCAAACTATCAAGCCATCAGTAGGAGGGAATGCAGTAGACATGACTCTCAACACAGAAGCTGTGCAAAACTCCTTCTCTGTCCCTGGATGGTATAGTAAAGAGATGCAGTAAAGCAGCCTATATGTTTTTGCACATTGGAGATTGATGGTATACAGTAGTAGCAAGTTTCTTCACAGTGAAGACAGGTATCAAAGGGCAGTAATTTTCTGTCCAAAGGACATAGATATTGTATAGTGGTAATGAATTTCTGCACATGGAGGCAGGTGTTATACAAAGATAGTATGTTACTTCACGGTGAGGACAGGTGTTGTATGGAGGTACCAAGTTTTTTAATACTGAGGACATTAGAGCAAGCCTTACATTAAGCTACACTTGGTCACTACAGCAGAAACAGAATCACACTTCTAGCTTATGTTTAACATGTTTGTGAAATGAAGGACAACATTACTCATAGTAGGAACGTAACATTAGGAGTCAGAAATGTGGAATAAAGAGTGAAAAAGAAGAGAAGGGAATGACAAAGATGGAAGTAAAATATTAGAAAGCAGTGACAGAAATGATAGGGGAGTAGGAGTGAGGTAAATAAAGAAAAAATGGTATGAGGGTTAAATGAGGCAAGAAAAATATAAAAGGTTCACAGCAGGTTAAGAAAGGGAGAAAAGGTAAATATGACTAGGCTGATAGTTCATAATCAAATGAGCTGTTACATGAAGGAGGTAAGACACTTGCATGATAACTACTCTAATTTCTTGTGTTCAGTATCTTATTCTATATCGTGCACCAAACTTATTATGGGAAAGGGTTTTATTTTATGAAAGTGGCCAGTAGCTGTAGCTTTCAGGGTTCTTAAAATGCACAGCTCCATCACAGCTTGTGAAAAAGAAGTACTTGTTCACAGACAGACAAAGAACACTCACTTTTTAGGGCACATGCTGGACCCATGTAAAAGTGGAACATACCTTACATTTCCATTACTGGTAGAGGAAGGGCACTACAAAATTAAATTACGGGGAGAAGGATGTGCACATTAATGTTATGTGTAAGCAGTTTAATACATTTAAAAGGCATACAAGAAACTACCCTGCAGACCTGACCGACTGCCTCTCAGTTTGACAGCTGTATTTATGACCATGTTTAGAAGTTCCACATCAGAGCTTCAATGACCACATTCCGTTAATTACTGAGGGATGTTCTTTACCTAGGTGCTAAACTATAACTTTAGCTCCAGGCATTTTGCATTAATAAACATATTTAACAGATTTCAGGACTAAGTGTGTTTTACTGCTTGGTCTATAGCTTTAATTTACATTCTTTGACTGAATAACAGACTTTTTTATCAGACAATCTGCCTCTGAAATATCACTTTTTCATATTTTTGCATATTAGGCAGTTATGATAATTAATAGACTACAGTAGAACTGCAACTTTTTGTGAACATTAACTCAATAGCCTTAGACTGTTACAGTGCCATTAGTTACAGGACTTGCCTGGAGATTAGTAACTGCCTTGAACTGGAACAGCATCTCATAAAATGTCAGTGTCGACACCAGCTCACCACTCTCACCCAGTGCAAGAGAAGTTGCTTCTGGATTACTAAAAGATGGTCACCTTACTGCTGTATCCCGCTTTGCTGCAAACATAGAGGAGAGGTTATTATTTGTCTGCTATTTTTCTGCTTATCACAGCGCACACAAGACAGACCTCACTTGTGAGCAAGGTAAACAAAAGTGCAATTTTTAATGAAAGTATGTTTTGATAGGTCTGAAATGGAATTAAAGTATGTGGATGCAACCATCTGAATGAATGCATATCTCTATATGGCTGTTAACAGAATGGGTGAGTTAATGTCATTATTTTACTAACTGTAACATTGTCTTATAAACTTTAAACAGAGTTACTCACTAGATGCTCAACAGAGCTTCTAAACCCTTGGGTTTGGCTCGTAAACCACACCATAGAAAGAATTCCCTGTAAATCTTTTTCAATATTTATACATAGAAATGTATAGGATTCTTTTTTTTTTTTTTCAGGGATTCTACGGACTGTGCTAAAAGTATAAACACTGTGTGTCACTAATTTTCATGTTGCTCATTCTCAATCAATATTGTCATCACTATAGGCCAAAACTTAGAGAAACAAACTGTGTATCAGTTTAAGTTATTTATCAGATTTGGGTCTATTTATTTTACTTTGTGTGTATGTCCATGTGGCATGTACATATTTACCCACTAGCTAGATTAGCCCCACAAGACAGAAATGACTGTTTTAATCAGTGTCCTGGAAGACCTAAGTAATTAAAAGCTCTGTCTACTCAATGTCGCACAACATAATCAGGTATGCATTTGGGAATCAAATCCATATCCTCATGTTCAGCTCATTCTTAGCTTATAGCATCAATTATTATTATATGGGTTATATGGGTTAAACATAGTAAGTGAGTCTTTCACAACCAAGCCCTTGCAATGAGGTTGTCATTTCATTATTTTATTTCTGTCTTAAGGGGAGATGATGACTTTAACTCTATGATTCACTTACACACTACGGGAAACTAAGCAAGTTATGTGCAAAATGGAGTTTTAACCAATGCACATGTATACAGTCAATATTAAAACAACAAAAAAAAATGTGACCTAGAAATTTTAAGAGAATTTGAGAACAGATTAAAAACTGCAGGGGAGAGTGAATTGATAGAAAACTCTCATCATGTATTTTAAAAGTGTTGCTGGCTTCTTGTAACTGTTCTGAAGCACATTTTTCAATTCTTTGCTCAATAATCTTGGACAAGCCTGAAAATAATGGGGACATTGAAGGCTGACAATCAGGAACAATCTTAAATGTTTCTCTAATTTGCTTAAAAGGTTAATAAAACTGACTTTGCATCATCATGCATTTTCAGAACAGTTATGGGCACTCTAATATATGGCAGCATTGACAGACTACAATTTTCAGTGGTTAATCAAAAGATCAAAACTTCTACAAGGGACAGGGACAGAATACGAGTTAAAATCTTTGCAGAGAAAAATGTGTGTGTGTGTGTGTGTGTGTGTGTGTGTGTGTGTGTGTGTGTGTGTGTGTGTGTGTGTGTGTGTGTTGGGGGTACATGGGTAAACATAAACAATACTAAACAGAACATTGTGTGAAAACGCCTGAGGGTTAAGAAAGCAGAACATAATTTATGATCACATTTGTGTATGTGGGTCTTGTCAATACCTATACATAATTTTTTCATAGTGAGGAAATGTATTCATGGAATAGTATTTGGTGAAATCAAAAATATGAAGAAATTCATAATCCGTAGTATGTATATCAGATTTGCAACTTCCTCACCCCATCTGCCACTGCTCTACTTCAGAAAGATCAAAGAAGTCAAACACTTTCTGAAGCAAATCTCTCTTTGTAGCCCTACTGGCTCAGACAACTTAGCCCTCCGGCTCATATACCATTGTAGGGATTTTATTGTCATCCCATCACTAGACATTTATAATCTCTGCCTCACTTCAAACACTGTGCCTATTATTTGGAAATCTGCACTAGTCAGATCTCAGCCTAAGCAGCCAAAACCTACAAAAAGAGCACACTTCTGACTTACCTCAGTGTTACTGACTGTAAACAAAATGTTAGAAAAGCTTACACACCAATAGTACCACCTCCTGTCCCAAAACCAGCATGGACTGTGGTCTGGAAGGAGTACCAGAACTGCCCTTTGGACCCTCAAAGATGAGATCCTAGGGGGATACATTTTACTTTTTAATGCAAGAGAGGGGCACTGTCATATTAATGTGCATAAACTAAGAAAAAAGTGTGGACTTACATAACAGATGCAAACTATACAAAATGGATACTGTCTTCAAAATAAATAACATCCATACAGAATCCTGCATACAAAATTATAAGTAGTAGTATTACTTTTCTGAAGTTTACATATCCAAGAGCAGTGCGATGCTTCTACAGTACGCATGCTAAAATCAGACAAATCTAGGGCAGGCCTTGGTCTGGAAATTCAAAATAATGCAGGCAGGAGCAAGTGGACATGGTGTACATGGAAGCTCAGCAAGGCATTCTATACAGCACTGTATAAAAACAAAATGGACAGGTGTGGAGTCATTTTCAACACTGAAATCTGTTTGAATCATTGTTTGGATAATTGGCCACAGAAAGCAATAATAAATGGAAGCTAGTCTGAAAGAAAAGAGGAATTATTAGTGGTGGGATGCTATAGGATAGAGTACTGTACAGATTCATTCTCAAGACAACAGAGGCTGCAGAAGAAATACTCTATTTTACAGCTCAAATAAGTTCCATTGTGCTTGAAATGAACATGATTTACTCGAGAAATAACTGGAAAGGTTGGACTTAGTAGTGGAAATACTGCGACTAAAATATACTGAAAAGATGTGAATTCAATATAGTAAATACAGATCGTAAGGGAAAGAACAGACATTTGAATAGGGTCTATGAATATAATTTAACATGGGCTAGTTATGTTCATGATATGATATGCAAGTGATTAATTCTGAGTCGGAAACTGATCCATGCTCATGTCTTATGCACTCCTATACCAAAGGTCATAAGGCCATATTGCTATTTAAGCATGTAGCAGGTTCACATCTGTCATAACAGAAATGTCAACATGATAGCATAGCTGTCAAAAGCGATGCTTAAGCAAAATCGTTCACTGCTGTAGCATCAGTGAACTGTGAATAAGGATGCAAGAAGAATGTGAGAGGGAAACAATGCATGGATTGTAAATAAACAGCTGGAATAACACAGTAAGGAAGCACATATACACACACAACATAATTATTTACAGATATATCTGTTTGTATCTATTACAGTCATGCAAAGACATATTCTCTTCGATGGACTTTCCATTTGTTTGACCTACAAATGGTTGCATTAGAACTGTTCATAGGTTCATAGGTAAGTACTAGGCTATCTGCGCAAGGGCATTTAGCCAGAATGTGTTGGCTTTCACCACCCCCTTAGATTAGTTCCCTGTGCCTCTGTCCAGCAGAGCCATTAGTTCCCTGAGACACTGTCCAGCAGAGCCACTGCAGTGATCCCCAGGGTAAATTTTCTGTTTCCCATCCACCCGTCAAGGTTTCTCTTGAAGAGTGTTAGTGAGGGGCTCTGCCTGATGTATATTGGAATCCTATTTCAAAGCATGGGGAGTCTCTGGGATAGGAATCTATCCCTCCAGCATGTCCTATTTATCGTTGTGGTGAGGTTTATATCTCTAGAGCATGTGATTCTCCGGGATTTGTTTTTTTTAGATGGAGCATGTTCATCAATTCTGGGTTGGACATGGCCTTGTATGTCAGGCAGAGATCACCTTTGAGTAAGCGGTATGCAACCGAGTACAGCTGGAGTTTCTTGAGTCAGGCTGCATAGGGCATCTGTTTGAAGCCAGTAATCCACTTGGTGAGGTACTTTTGTGGTCCTTCCAGCTGTTTCAGGTGTCTTGTAAGGTACATCCCAAATGAGGCATTGTATTCTATGATAGGTCTAATGAGTGATGATTAGAGAGGCACAATAACCTTTTTTGTTCTAGATGCAAACCCTTTTGTGATTAGGTGGGCCACATAGAAGGATTTTCTAACCACCTTGGCAATATGATTATCAAAGGAGAGATTACTATCTACTTGGGTCCCCAGATCCCATATTACATTTTCTGTATGTAGGGGACTACCACCTATGTGGTAGTTCATGGTTACTTTGTTTTTTCCAAAGGGGGTGACTATGCACTTTTTGGCATTTAGTTTGAGGCCATGATTTTGACACCAGGTATCCATCTCAGTGAGACCCATCTGGAGAGTGTCTGTATCAGACGGAGAATCAATTATGGCCCCTAGTTTGCAGTCGTCTGTGAACTTGGTCAGCTGTAGTCCTCCTATGCTTGCCTGTACTGAGTTCCATGATGATGCATTCCATGGCCTTGCAGACCAGGCTAGTCAGGCTTATAGGGCGATAGTTCTCGGGGCCTGTTGTGGCTCCACCTTTGTGGAGCGGGATAACTGTTGCTGTGTGCCACGCTGTGGGTACATAGCCTGTAGAGAGGCTGAGTTTGAACAGTGTGTTTAGGTGAGAGGTTAGTTCATTTTGGAGCTCTTGTAAGACACAAGCCTGGGACACCATCCGGTCCCATTGAAGCTGTGTTTTTGGCTTTGGATAGGGCTGTTTTAACCTGTGTGTTTGTGACTGTCGGGGTCCTACATTCTTCTGGTTTGGTTATGAGTCCTTTAGGGGGTGAGAGGGGGGGGTGACGTTTGCACTAAACCTGTCTGCCAGAATGTCGGTTCAGTGTATTTTGTGCCATTCTGCACTAACTCAGAGCAGATCTGAGAGTTTCCACTTAGGTTCTTGACATAGCTAAAGAACGCTTTGTGGTTATCTTTGGAGTTGAATGTATTTTGGGTTGAGTCAGAGGACATGACCTACATTCAAGGCCATTCTTTTTTTTTTTTGCATGGGTTTTGAATGGTGGATAGGTATCTTCTCCCTTCAGTAACCATATAAAAAGCCCTGTTCTGGTACCTTGACAGAATTGAACTCAATGTTTTGTTACCATGTTTTTTTTAACTCATTCCCTCCAGTACAGCTCTTTTGAGTGTGTACCTTTAGCTCCTAGTAGGTGTGGCCTGAGCCTTTAAAAATTAAGTTATCACCTTACAATTCTAACAAATACTCCATTGACAGAGGTCAAATATCAATATAATTGTGTTTGCCATCATGTATGCTTCAAGATAAAATATTCTGATACCTTGCATGAAGCATGGTTTTGGAATTATTAATGCAAATATGAACACCTAACATTTGACACCTAGAGGAGCAGTCGGGGGTAACTGCAGATGCACCTGGAGGCGTCACTCGGATGTAATGAGCATCCGAGTAATGAGTAATGAGTAATAACAAGAAGCATCTTTATTAAATTATCACTTATGACATACGCAATCATATATTTATATAAATGAAAACAAACCATATTGACATAATCTGAGTTGTAAGCATTATACATCACAAATCATATTGACATAATTTTTGTTGCAAACATTATACATCACTTATACTCAATCACTGTATTACTATAGTATTATCTTACTATTTCTACACTCCATCTGTCCTGGACAACACAGACAACACCATCTAACTATACCTATCCATGTGTGAGCAATAACCTATATATGAGTGTATGTACATGTGTGTGTGTGTATGTGTGTATATATGTATGCTGTGTGTGTGTGTGTGTGTGTGTGTGTGTGTGTGTGTGTGTGTGTGTGTATATATGTGTGTGTGTGTGTGTGTGTGTGTGTGTGTGTGTGTGTGTGTGTGTGTGAGTGTGTGTGTGTGTGTGTGTGTGTGTGTGTGTGTGTGTGTGTGTGTGTGTGTGTGTGTGTGTGTATGCATATATATGTATGTATACTCTTGCATGTATATATATATATATATATGGAAATCTTAAACATTTATATACTCTTATTCAATTGTGAAATATCTTACAATGCTCTACCAGGTTCTTATCTACTCTCATTGTATATTCTGCACACTTGTATTTTTACCCAAAAGAGGGAATATCCTCTTATTGTATACTAACAGCTGTAAAGCCTACCATTTGTATGCTACTACTCTGTAATGTCTCTCTTGTAATTTTTTCTTCTCTCTGTAAACTTATGGAGTTTTTCTCCCCAGGACTCCGCTGAAAATGGACATTTGTTGTCCAGTCGGACTATCCTGGTAAAAAAATGTTAAATAAATAAATAATAATAAAACTGTCAGTCAAACATTACATAGCTCATTCAAATCCTGCCTTCCTTTAATTCTCATTCCTCCCCTGTATGTATTATTCCCATAATTCCTATTTTTCTGTGTAATTTGCTCCTCCCCTTTTCTAAAGATCCCAATTCCAGTTGTTTTATCTGTGTTACTATATTCACTACTTCTAGTACAGTTGGTTTATACTTTGATTTCCATTTTTTTAGAAATTGCTTTTTCGGCAGCCTCCATAATTAGAGTCAGCAAGACCTTACCTGACGTTTTGCTACAGTGTTTTTAATGGTAAATGAATTAACAGGTCACTGAAAGAAAAAATATATATAGGCTGCATATCGATCACTGAATTTCTATTTCATTGAACTGCTATTCACTGAAAATTTTTAATTGAAAGTACATTTCCCTGAAAGGTAAATTAATTGAATGCCACCACATTGAAAAGACGGGAAATACACGATATCCCAAACAATAAAGATGTGCCGAAAACCTCAAAATACAGTAAAAACACCTTATATCTATTCACAGGTGGGGAGCAACCCCCACCCTCTTTACACACTAAATGCCAACCACTAGCTCCACAGTCAAAAAAATGCAATGTGATCACTTGCATATTTAATGAAATGCACAAACACTAAACTTACTAGATTCAGTATAAAATGTACATTCAATGGATAGCCATACTCTCACATATATATAATATACATACACACATTATATATATATATATATATATATATATATATATATATATATATATATATATATATATATATGTGTGTGTGTGTGTGTGTGTGTGTGTGTGTGTCTGTGTGTGTGTACACACATACCCCATCACAGATGCAATCATCCTTCATCACAAAGATGGGGATTTGGGAATTACAGGTTTTGACCTTGTCTTTAGTTAATAATTAGAAATTCATTTACAACTCAAATAGGTATTTGGTGTCATAAACCGTCTTGTATGAAAACTAACTTACAAAGTTGAAAATTTAACTTATAGAAAAGCTGCATCTGCACCCTTTTGACCCATTTTGTGCATAGGTTTGGAGTGTCAAAAAACACAAAACTTAACTTTAAAGCTGGGTAAGTTGGTTCATCCCAGGCTCCTTTTAGTCACAATCAGTACCACAAGGGCAGGTGTAATTACAAAATACAATATGCATATGGTCAGTATCATATGAGGATGAAATCATTTCATAAACTGAATTTCCTAATTACAATAAACTCCTTCAAGCTGAATTATTACCTCCCAAAATGCTGGCTTGCCCTTTTGGTAAACTAAACTGACAACGTCTCTCTCTCTCTCTCTCTATATATATATATATATATATAAAACAGACTTTTTAGTGAAATTCACTTATGTTCTTGTGTGACACTTTGTTGAGATATCTGATAAGTATATGTAAAGATCTTTTCTAAAAATGAACATTTTTTTTCATTTAATTCAAACCATCACAAAGGTGGGGGAGGGGGGTACAAAGACTATGCCTGGTGTTCCTAAAACACAATGTCCCACATATGTCTATCACGCCTCACTATACTGTGCAATAACCAAATAAATGGAGTTTCTCCCACAGATTACTTCATTCTGTAGGAAAGCATAATGCACTTGTACCTAATTTTGCTAAATAGTACAGGTTATGAAATATTAAGGCGTATACCAACGTAGCCAGTGCTATCTTAGTGTTTTACCGATGGAGCTTTCCTGTGTTCATTTTTATCTCTTGAAATAAGAGGTTGTGAAGCAGAGAATACCGAAGAGTGGACAGCTGCTAGAAGGTGAACACTCAAATTCTATTTTTTTTTTTTGTTAGGGTTAGGATTAGCACCCATTACTAAGGTGGTGCAGGGGGGTGGAGCTCCCATGCCCTCTTCAGTAATGGCTACTAACCCTAACGCTGCCCCTTTCCCCAACCCTAACCCTACACCATAACATCATTAAAACCTTGCCGTAACACTGACACTGTTCAGACAAATTTGAAACTAGTGTTATGCAGGGTTTAGTTTTAATATTGGTAGAAGAAATGGTTTTCCTCTCTCTATTTCATTTTTTTTCACTAAATGTGTATGATCAAACTTATTTTGTCGATGTTTTACATTTGACATTAGGGTGCTTCAGTCATACACAGTAGATCCGTGCATATATACATTCATACATACAGACTTATACCGGTTCTGTTATTTTTGTTGAGTGAGAATTTTGTTGACCCTGTACAGACAGTGCACGAATGATCAAATATACTATCAATATTTCATCTGTATGTATTTTCAGGTGTTATATTGACAGCCACTACTATTATGGTTTGTATTTTCACACCAGAGTTGATTCAATATATGCAAGTTTTTTTTTTCTTTTATGTGATCTGGCAATTATACACGTATATAAAAGGGTGTAGAGGGCAAAGCTCCTAATGGGCATACATTTACATTGTTGTACAGGTGTAGTATTTATTATTTTTATTTTTTATTTTCAAGTTGGTGTCACTGCTGGTGCACTTTGTGTGTTTGCTGCTGGCAATGATTCATTGTGTGTAGTCTGTTTCATTATTCCCCAGTAGTATGCTGGTTGATTAGGTGTGTGTGTGTGTGTGTGTGTGTGTGTGTGTGTGTGTGTGTGTGTGTGTGTGTGTGTGTGTGTTTGTTTGTGTATAAAACATTAAAGAGGTTGTTTAACTTTAAGTGGGTTTTGTTGTATGTAGGTGACAGCTTCACTGAGATATGCTCAACAAAGTCTATTTCTATGTGATTGTGATGTGTTTTCTTGACATGTTTCTTGCAGATAACTGTTGCACTCATGTTTTTATAAATCCATACATGATGTTTATACAGACCTGCTCTACATGTTCCTACATTCAGTTTCCAATCTTACTTGCCTGCAAGAAGTCTTACAGCCATAATATTATGTTGATATTTTTACTTGTAAAGATCATTTTTGAAAGAAGTTAAAGACTGACAACTTCTAACTGTAGGGAAACTCTTGATACATAATCCCAAAAGGTAATGTGTCATGTATTTCTCACACTTTTCTCCTATTTTATAACCCCCTTCCTCCTTCCCACGGGGCTGAGCCCAATGGCTCCTCTATCTGCACTCAGCTGGCCCATTTCTTCTTCAGTTTTGGGAGCCGCCAGGAATTCCTAGGGAGGTGACACCCCTCTGGCCCATTCGTTCTTGCATGGCAATTCCCAATGAGCTCATCTGCTCACGGTAAGAGGCAGGTGGTTGCTGGTTCTCAGGAGTGGCCTACTCTTTCCCCCAGTGGAGCATCCCTCTTTCCTTGGGTAGCTTGTATAAGCTCTGCTATAGCCACCCTACAAGGGTGAGTGTGTGTCCTAGCATGTTGAATTCCCCTTGACTCACAGTGCAATTCGCACATGGCCATGTGAGCTCAGTAAACTCAAGCTCAATGGGGTAGATGCCTAGATGTCACTGAAGTGGTAAGGCAAAAGCCTAAACGTTCTCCTTTGGTGGCTAATGTGTACATTCAGAGATGAGAGGAGAAGGGATGGCAATGCCTTCCCATGTGGCTGTACACATTCCTGCACTTGTCCCATGAGGGCTAACGTATGAATGTATCATGGCAAAGTCATGTGCACATTCTGAGAAATCTACTGCATACAATGCACCTCTGTCCACTCTCTCTGTATATGCAATCTGACATGCACTCTCAAGTCACTAACTGATCTTGGTTTGGGTCACAATCAGGGCTTTATCCCTCTGTGATGTGGACCTACATTGTTCACATATATATTCATGTGTGTGTGTGTGTGTGTGTGTATGTATAATATCTCCTATATATATATATATATATATATATATATATATATATATATATATATATTATATAGGATCATAGGAGGTTACTATTTTATTGGCCCTAAGGCCTCTACAAGTCTAGCCATGTTATACCCTTTATGGACCAATATATATATAGTCTATGTTTGCGCATGAATTTAAGAACAGCACCAGCTAGTCCTGTCTAAGAGGGACATAGGTGAAACCCGCGGTGTAAATTTATGGCTTCCCATCCAATTGACCAAGTTATGTTTAAATAGGGTCATTGAGGAGCTCTGTTTTACACAAATTGGGAGTTTGTTCCAGAGGAGTGCAACCTCTGGGAGACATATCTGTCTCTCCAGCATGTCCTGTTAATATCACAAGCTAGGTTAAGGTCCCTAGAGCAACTGACTCCTGTCCCATTTAATTTGCAGATGTGTAGCAGCTTCATTAAGGCAGGGTCTGAGACTGCTCTGTAGGCCAGACACAAGTCGCATCTAAGCAGTTTATACGATACTAAATAAAGTGATAGGGCCTTCAGTCTATCTATGTAGGTTATTTGTTGTAGGCCCTAAATTTTCTTGGTGAGAAGCCTCTGAGGTCTCTCCATTTGCTGCAGATATTTGGTGAGGGACATACAGAAAGGAGCATTGTACTCTATTATTGGTCTGATGAGAGCTGAGTACAGGGGAGTCATAACCTCCTTAGCTTTAGATGCTATACCTTTGCTTATAAGGTATGCAATGCAGAAGGTCTTCCTTACCAATTTGGACACCCGATGATCAAAATTAAGGCTGCTATCAACTTATGTTCCTAAATCTCTCACCACTGGACTTGACTTTAGGGGATATTATTAATGTTAAAATTAGCAGGGGTTTCTCCTTTGCCAAAGGAGATGATAATGCTTTTTTTGTGTTTAGTTTAAGTCCATGCTTTGACACCAATCATTTGTCTGTGTAAGCCCATTTTATAGTATGTTGATATCTTTGGGGGATTCAATGATTGGACCCAGTCTGCAGTCATTAGCAAACTTGGTAAGTCATAGGTTATCTATTTTTGCCTGGACTTCTGAAAAATAAATACCAAACAGTAGAAGGCCTAGTACAGATCTCTGTGGAACACCACTGGTAACAGGTCTGCTAGTACAGTTGGCATCCCTAATTTTGACCGTATGTGTTCTCTTTGTGAGCCTGTTGGCAGCTGATCAAGTGATGTAAGGGCTATTCTCCAGATGGCCTGATTGAGGAATTGTGTCAAAGCCCATGGCTAGGTCGAGACAGACAGTGTGAACTGTTTTGCCTTTATCCAGGGCCTTGGTGACATTCTCGAAGAAGTCCACAAGGTTTAGCAGGCAAGATCTGCTTTTAATGAAGCCAAACTGGGTCGGGTCAAGAGTTTGAAGGTCACCTATATCCTTGTTGATAAGATCCATGGTGATTCTCTCCATGGCCTTGGAGATAAGGCTGGTTAGGCTTATGGGTCTATAGTTCACATGGTTGGTTGAGGGACCCCCTTTGTGCAAAAGGATTACTGTTGCTGTTTTTTACTCAGCTGGGACAAAGCCAGTGCTTAGACTAAGATTGAAGAGCAGGATTCGCAGTTCTGCTAACTCCTATTTTAGACCATTTAATAAGCTGCCTGGGATGTTATCCAGTCCCCTGTTTTTGGCCTTGGAGAGTGCAGTTATGACCTGGTCTCTGGAGATACTAGGCAGCGGACTGGTGACAGGTATGTTATGGGGTATGATAGCTGGGGGCAGATGGGTGAAGCTTTCGCCAAACCTGTCTGCTAGCCAGTTGGTGATGTTCTCTAGTTCAGTATAAGTGGTACCATCCACAGCTAGTTCAACACAAAGCTGAGCCTTCCTTTTTAGATTTTGTATGTAACTAAAGAATGCTTTGGGATTTACCTTAGCTAAGGATACTAATTTAGTTTCATAATTAGCTTTAGAGGACTTTACAAGATGTCTAATCTGTTTGTTTATGCTTTGGAGGGAGTTCTTCCTTTGCTGGGACTGTTCCCTCTTGTTTTTTGACAGCATTTTCTTTCTCTTATTGTATGACCTATTTATGCTGGATGTCAAACAGGGTGGCTTATTTTTTCATGAGTATCTTGATTTGATCCATTCTGGTACTGCTGAGTCTATACATTTATATAGGGGTTTATACAGGACATTTGTGTAAACCTCAGTATAGCGGTCATTGCTGTCAGTGTTGGTAAGGGGTCTGAAACTACCAATGTCATTGCTCAGAAGGCTATAGTTTGCTTTGGACAAATATTTTAAACTTTTTGCTCCTGAGGGTGTGTCAGGTATGATTGTTACATCGAATGAGACTGATTTATGATCGGACTTTACCAGGGAGGGCCCCATACAAGGGGTGGTGCAGCGATCCCCCATGTTGATGAGCACTATGTCAAGGATGTTAGAGCCTCTTGTAGGAGTGCTGACTACCTGCTGCACAGCATTTGTGTTAACAAAGTCCAGGAACTTTTGGGCAAGCATGTTTGTGCTCATATATGTTACTCAATCAATGGAAGGATAGTTAAAGTCACCCATGAAAAGGGTATTTGGCTCTACTGAGAGTGACTCAAGTAGGTCGCGGTAGGCTGTGTGGTTTTCATAGTTCATGGTGGGGACCTATAGATAACAATGACATGGAGGAGGGTCTTTCCTACAGTTAGATGGACTTGAAGTAACTCTTGGGAGTCATACTGTTTAACCAGTCCCGAGGTGTATTTGTCTTTAATGAAGATGGATACTCCTCCTCCCTTGTTTTTTCACATTTGTTGTGTGGTCTGAATGTGTGGAAGGTATTGTGGGCCTGCATGGCCAGGGTACTCTCTGGGGCCTTGAACCATGTCTCTCTGACTGCGCAGACAATGGCATCTTCCAGGCTGAGAAGTGCTTCATGTGAGTGCAGTTTCTGATTTAGACTCCTAGCATTAAGCAGCATAACCCTGAGTTTGTTTCTGGAGGATATTTTTACACTGGGAATTTTGTTCTTATGACATTGCCTAAAAATGGCACTATGGGGGAGGCAAGTACCTTTGCCAGCAACCTAAAGCCTAGAGGTGATAGATGAAGACCATCTCTGGCAAAGCAGTATGGTCTGTTGACCATATCATCTCAGGCTGTCAGATACTGGATCCCCCTGGACTGACACCAGAAGCTAAGCCAATTGTTAAAATCAATCATTTTTTGTTTGTATTGTGGCATCATCCTGGGTGAGGGAAGAATGCTGCTTAGGGAGAGGGATATACCTGCCTGGGATATGTAATATGAAAGCTCCACCATGTCTCTCTCTATATAGTCCAATAAGGTACATCTCAAGTTATTTACTCCAACGTGGACTATGACAGAGTCATAACATTACTTGTTGATGAGATACTTGAGTGCGTGCGTGATGTGGCGGATCCTGGCACCAGACGGGCAACTGATCGTGACCTTATCCTTGTCCAGCCTAGTGAGGGGAACATCTGTCTGTCTCACTGTGGTGTCACCTGTGACCAAGACATTTAGTTTATATATGTTTTGCCTTAGGCGGCTTATTGGGTGAGACACTGATGCATGTGTTATTATGTATAGTGGGTGCTGTTGATACCATACTGTTTGCAGAAGGTTTGCATTTGGAAGGTTTTTGCTGTTTTGGTGTATTTCTAGTGAGTGCATCAGCATATGTGGGTTTATGTGCTGTGTGCCTGGTATGTGTGGGAGGTGGAGTGTAGGTGCTGACAACATGCTTGGTAATTGGCTTGTTGTTATCTGAGAGAGAGAGAGAGAGAGAGAGAGAGCATTGATTCCAGATCCATAGTATAGATATGTCTCTCACATATTGTACTTGCATGTTTTAGAAGTAGTAGATTGTCTGTATACACGAGGCAATTGCTACATTGCCTCAGGATGCTCATGTCAATCAGGCTGGCTGGAGAAATGGTGGAAAACTGACCTTCCATTATGCCAGGTCCATTCTGTAATAAGTGGGGGAGGGTGGGCTAGATGGGCTAGGTTTTGCTGTAGAACTAGTAAAATCAGCTAATCTATGGGAGGTTTATTGGTAGAAACTTGCACTGGCACCTCAAAAGAGAAGCTGGGTTGCTCTGTGGGCATCAGCGCCCAACTCTGCTGAGTACCGAGAAGCAGAGAAGCTTATGAGGATTCCCTGGCAGTTATCTAGGGAAATTTTGACTTTTTAATCATTTGCATATATACATGGCAGTGCTAACTCTCGTTGTGTGGTGCGCAGCTATGCACAAAACGTGTGTTTAAATATCAGCTAAGTAAAACAGTTTTCAAACAAGCCAATCAATAGGAAAGCTTAAGACTGAGCCTTGTTCCAACAATCCCCATTTCAGATGGTTCCTTGACTACACTCTTTTGCCATGAGGGTGCAGGAGGGCCCTCTTAATGTAAGATGGCTGGTTTAGTTCTCAGAAAAATGCCAAACAGTCTAGATTCAGCAAGTCTGAATGTAGCCTATGCTATAAATTGTTCACATATTGTAAATAGACACGTTATATTTATGTGTGTGTATGTGTGTGTGTGTGTGTGTGTGTGTGTGTGTGTGTGTGTGTGTGTGTGTGTGTGTGTGTGTGTGTGTGTGTGTATGGTCTTCAAATTCATACAGCTAAAGTTGTAAGTAATTTGAAGTATTTACAACTTAGTATTGTTATAAAACTGAAACTTTGCAGCTCATGGGTTTTTATTGTTATGATTCTATTAAAGACTGTTGTTGTGTCTTTCAGCTTATCCCGGTTAGGGGTCGCCACAGCGGAACTCCGGTCCGCTAATGTTTGGTAGTGAATTTTTATGTGCGGAGTTACCAGCCCTGACACACAACCTTCAACGAAGGCACACCCATTCACGTATGCCTCCACACAGAAGACCCTCTAACTGAGAATCAAATGGGACAACGTCTTGCCATGAGGTGACAACGCTACCGCAGCACCACTACTGCGGTGATTCTATTAAAGACTGTTTAAAGAAAATTTCTAAGTACTTAATGGTTTGAACTTGTGTCTTCTATTTGTATCTCATTCTTTATTTTATGTTTCTATTATTACCATTTTAATCAAGCTTTATAGTAAAGTGCTTTGTAAAAGACACTGTAATAGAAATTCAGCCGAGTTCAGAAAAGTCATGCAAAGCTTAAGTCTTCTATATCCAGTCTGCAGTGTAGTGCAAACTGACAGTGTTGTCAGGAAATCTGCATGCTGCCTGGAGCAGTGACTCTAGTGACATCAAAATAGAGAGGTCAAACATTTCCTGTTTGTTTGGGGACCAAGATAGGTTTCCTGTTGATGATTTGATACATTGGGGTTGCCTAGGTCACACAATAACTGCATTGTGGACTTGGAGGAGAGACAGAGAAAGAGAGAAGGGGGAAGGTGAGTTTTACTTTGTTTTTAACTTCTCTGAGTTTGCATAATTATATTAGAGGATTGGGAATATGGGAGCTTGGCCGACATGGGGATGGTGCAAGAGGCATGCCCCCCCCTTGCAAAAAAAAAAAAATAAATAAATTAAACTGTATCTTTTGACCTTAAGAGTCACTGTTTTGAGACTGCATCCTCCTAAATCTTTAAATAGTATAGTTTATGTAATTGTGCATTGATGAAAGACAATCATACAAAACTCAGAATTTCTTCATTATTTATTAATTTCCAGAGATTCAGCAAAAATTCTACTTAGGACTTCATGCCAAGGAAGTAATATTCCCTTCAAATTTTGAAGATAACCCCCCGGATTTATGAAGCCCATTATAGCGTGCAGGATTAGTTTAAGAGCTATTTTCGGCAATATGGCCAACGTGCGATCCAGGAACGAGCTCCCGGGACATGCACGTGAGCTCTTTGGCTAATCCTGCACGGACTGAGCACCTGTATGCAAATTACCCTCATTTGCAGGTGAAAACCATGCAAATGAGGGTAATATGCGATCCAAGAAGATGGCAGCTATCTGTGCAGGATGAGTGCAGTGTGCAGAAATGTACTCGGTTAGTAACCGAGTACAATTCAGCAATCTACAAAACGGAGCTATAACAGCTCCAAATAAAGGCTGCATATCATTGAAGAAGCATGTCAATGTCCAAGTAGAAGGCCATTGGCATTACAAAATGTAAAAGAAAAAAAATAAACAACGTTTAATTATATCTACGCTGATCTTGCCTGGTTAAGCATAGGTCAACGACGCGCAAATGGGATCGGGGGGAAATTAATAAATTAAACCTAAAATAAGCATTCTAACTAAAATCAGTATTCTGTCATGCAAGTCAATGGCAGTCAGAAGACAACCTGGCCAGTGCGTAATGGTTGCTAAGAGGGAAGGCTCAGTGAGGGACATGTAACTATGCATTAGCAGGCAATCCCATGCAAATGAGGGAAGGGTTAGTGAATCCCAGATTTTCCCAGGGTGTGAGGCAGGTCCCAAGATTGTAAGAGTATAAATAGCTGGGTGCAAGATTAGGATACAGGTGACATCATGGGGGTGTGTGTCAGGCATACTGTAAGTGGATTGGAGACCTGTGACTCGGGATTGCTCCTAGCGTAGCACAGCTAAGCTAGGGGTGTGTCTAAACCTGCCTATCACTCTTTACAAAGTGTAAGCAGGTGTGCACACCATGCACTGGGTTGTACAGGAAGAAAAAGGAAGTTAAACCAGGAAAAAGCAGCTCCGTGCACATTTGAGCACTCGCACACGGGCCTAAACAGGGAGGCAATGGGAAGGGAAAACAGCAGTAGGAAGGTAATCAAGGAGACCTAGTCGAGCTACCAGGTGAAATGTATCAGAATCAGCTAATCACACAGGAAGTAGACCAGCCCAGCTCAGAACACCACTATAAATAAGGCAAACACCTACTCCCCTGGTTTTTCCACACTCTACACCAATGGTGTATACAAACCGGGAAATTTTAAAACTAAACCTACAAAATGAGAAGGGCTGCAGCAGGCAACATAGAACAAAATGTGCAAGAGGCTGAGGGTGGTGAGGATGTCAATGCTGCCGAACAATCCACAGTGAGGAGACAGAGAAGAGTGTGCAGATCCAGGCTAACCTACCAGGGACTACATGCATTGGAGATAGTGGAACACTATAGGGTGGGTAGAGACCTCCTACAGCAAATCATTGAGCTGTGCAGGCCACACCTGACACACCACACTGGCTGAGGGGAACCCATCCCAGTGGATACCAAGGTATGTGTAGGCCTAGGTATACTAGTCACAGGTACCTCCCAAATTACAACTGGGGATAACATGAGCATCTCACAGGCATCAGCATCCAGAGTATTCCACCAATTCCTGGATGCCATGTCAGCACATGCCAGTAAACATGTATATTTCCTCAACACACGTGAGGTGTTGACCCACAATATGCATCTCTTCCACCAAATAGCTAACTACCCTGGGGTAGTGGGTGCTATAGACTGCATGCACATATGCATCAAAGCACCACCCAGTGAGCAGGGTAGGGCCTACATCAACCGCAGCGCCATCCCCTCCATCAACTGCCAGGTTGTATGTGATGCCCAGGACATTATACTGAATGTGTGTGCTGGCTGCCCTGGAAGCTATGACGATTCACACATATGGCAACTGACGCAGCTGTACCACAGATTTGCCTATGTGGACATCCCCTACGGTCACCTAGTGGGGGATGCTGGGTACCCATTGGAGCCGTGGCTGATGACACCCATCAGAAATGCACACACACCTGAAGAACAACACCATAATGATGCATATGCACAGGCCAGACATATAATAGAGCATGTGTTTGGGATGCTCAGGTCATGGTTCCAGTGTCTGGACACATCCAGTGGAGCCCTGCAGTATTCACCAACTACATGTACCCAAATAGTAATGGTATGTGCTATGCTACACAATATGATCCTGTGGAAACAGCTGCAGCAGGAACAGCATGGCACAGGGCCACACAGTCCCCCACCAATCCCAAGGCCTGTACAGGTACAGAGTGACTCGGAGGAGGAACAACCTGAGCCTGCTCCAGTAGGCAGAAGGGATGTGCCCAGTATGCCCTGACCTTGGCAAAGAGGCAATGCATAGCATATGCACTGACACTGTAGGGCCCCAGGGAATGACACCTCTCTCCATCTCTCACAGGCAGTAAAAGGGATGCCAAACATGACACTACCTGTGCCTAACCATGTATAGGGAGTGTACTATGTGCATCCAACATAGGCAGCCCTCCAGCCCCATCCTCAAGTCCGGCACACCCTCAAGGTAAGTCAATCAACCTACCAATTGTCAAATGGAGTAGAATGTGTTTTTTCCTGTAGCTATGGTATGGATGTGAACATGCAAGGGAATTGGGTGGCCGAATGTCAAGGTAACAGAGAGTAGACAACCATAGTGGCAGCTTGAGATCTGTAACACATACTGGAGTCACCATAGTAGCCAGTACTACACAGGGTGACAAAACCCACTGCAGGATATGGTCTGAGTGAAAAGGGTGTCCATAAGAGCCACACATACCAGTCAGGAAAGATCACATACCCAGCAACAGTCTCAGCCAGCAGGACAGGTGAAGACAAACACAAACAAATGCTGTACTATGGCCTCTGAATGTGCCCTATGTTTAACCCCTCCCCCAGGCCTACACAGACAGACTGCAGCAGGCCAGGCAGTCAGATGTAAGTTGTGAAGGCTAGGAAGTCAGACACTAATATGTAGGTAAACAAAGCTAGGAACTGTACTACACTGGTAAGCCCTAGCCAACAGGATAGGTAAGACTACAGATGGAAATTGAGTACCTGACTTACCATTACAGTCCGAGTAAGTGTGTACAAGTGTCAGGTGCGCCCCCCTCCATCCAACGTACACATAGAGTAGCAGTCAGGTGTGCCCCCCCACTCCGGAGTAGAACAGTAGAAACAGTCAGGTGTCCCCCTTGCTATGCAGAAATGTAGCAACAGTCAATGGCAAATGACCGATGGATACCCTGCAGACACAGCATGCTACCCATTGGTGTGCCCGCATGTGGCATGTCAACCCCTACCGCATTGCAAACAACCTGGACATGGTCCACACATGCAACAAACTGGGCATGCTCACACACTTAGAGGAATGAAGGCAATGTCAGTCATTAACATGCTGAGAGGTCATACTGGGCATGCTCACACACAAATACATGAAGGCCATGTCTGCAAACACCAGTGGACCACACATATCTGGAAGTTGCAGTTCTCAGTATGAACACGTCAGTATGCACCACTCCTGCCTTGCACTCACAGTGGATAGGAATGCAGACAAATATGTAAGGACAGCATACTATAATAAGCCACAGGCACACAGGCATAGATGTGTGGAAGAGGGTGACTGCGACAAGGAGCCATGAGGGCCTGTCCCAACTGGCACATAGCCTAAGGGCCCCCAACACATGAGGTATGGATGTAACCCACTGTGGATACTAGCCACCAGTACCTGTCAGCATGACAGACTATGTGGTGTATGTGCCAGCTGTGCAACAAGACTGTACAAGGAAGCAGCCATCTAGTAGCTGTATACACGCACCTGTGACATATGACCCCATGTGTGCCCGCATGTGGCATGTCAACCCCTACATGAATCGGGTGTGGCCTATGCACACACTGCCCTCCCCATAGCAGTAGTATGACAAGCCTGCTGAGGTCATCCAATGTGTATTACACCTTTGGGAGAGCTATAGCTCAGTAAAATGCATGGCACGTCCCATAACTGCGTACTACTGTAGTGACAGAGTAGTTAGGTAGTAGTAGTACTAACCACAGACCTGTCAATTGTGTGAGTTTATGTGTGTACCTGTCTGCCTCTGACTGTGTAGAGTGAAATGCTTGTTAGGCTACTCACACTCTGTGCAATACATATATTAAACTTTGGCAAGGCTGATGATGTCACTCACCTAGAAGTACACCACTGAGAACATGATAGCCCCATAATCACTGTGGCGCATCCTGTAACTGCGTACTGCTGTAGTGTAATAAACTAGTTAGGTAGGTGTTCAAACTCCAGCCCTGGCAACTGTGTGTGTTTGTGTGTGAACCTGTGTGTCTGACTGGGTAGAGAGCAATGCTTTTTAGGCTACTCACACTTCATACAATACAAATACACTACTTTGCCAAGACTGCTGATGTCACACATTTAGAAGTACACCTCTGTGAAATTGATAGCCCAGTAATCGCCATTGCGTGTCCTGTAACTGCGTACTGCTGTAGTGTGATAAACTAGTTAGGTAGGTGTTCGAGCCCCAGCACTGGCAACTGTGTGTGTTTGTGTGTGTGTGTGTGTGTGTGTGTGTGTGTGTGTGTGTGTGTGTGTGTGTGTGTGTGTGTGTGTGTGTCTGACTGGGTAGAGAGTAAAGCTTTTAGGCTACTCACACTCCATACAATACAAATACACTACTTTGCCAAGGCTGCCGATGTCAATCATCTAGAAGTACACCAATGGGAAAGTGATAGTCCAGTAATCGCTGTAGTGCATTCTGTAAATGTGTACTGTTGTAGTGTGATTTAGAACAGTGGTAGTGTTCCATCTCCATCCATGCCAGTTCCAGATGTGATGTGTGTGTTTCAGTGTCTGCGTATGGAGCAATGCATTATAGGCTACTCTCTCGCAGTGAATTACAAATGCCCTACTTTGGTAGTCCTGCTGATGTCATTAATTGTGAAATACAACTTTGAGGAAGATGAACTTCAGTAATGTCCGTGGCGCGTAATATAACTGCTTGTGCTAGGTAGGGGTTCTACTCCCAGACATGGCAGGTGTGTGTGTGTGTGTGTGTGTGTGTGTGTGTGTGTGTGTGTGTGTGTGTGTGTGCGTGTGTGTGAGTGTGTGTTTGTTACTCGTAGCCTGTGTAGAGGTGGTTGTGAATCTGTGACACCTGTGGGCAATGTGGACGGGTCTTGCTAATTTCATTTATGGTGGCCCTACTATATATCACAATGTTAACCATACAGGGATAACAGATGTAAATGGCTGAGAGGCTGGGGTGCAAAGCCATACCCATACATGTGACATCAAGGCCTGCCAATCACAGTTAGCAATCCCACTGTACCTTCACATGTGACTCACAACAGACATACCATGCCTGACAACATGGCATGTATGGACAGATGACACTGACATCAGGAAATGCTGTTAGCATGCTACCAATGTGAGTGCAGGGTGAATCTGCTGACCAGTACCACTCCTTGCCACACGTGGGCAAGACTGGCACATCTGATGATAAGTTATGTTCACAGTATGGGCCAGACACCCCAGGTATAGTTCCACATGTCACTTTACATGCATGTGGGATGTGTGCACATCCTAGACACCATCCAAGTCAGGGACTAGGGAAAACATACATGGCAAGTGATGCACAGCATTGGCCACACACAATGATCACCCAAGAGCCTGGAAGATGAATGCAATACCCACTTGTGCAGGCAAATGCAGAAGCTAAAGGCCTGTGCCACGATGCAGATCATTGTCATGTGGGCTGATGCCATGGTATACCCATCGCTTACCCTTGTAAAGCCTGCTGGCACTGTTGGCCAACACACACCTGTGCAGACATGCACCCATGCATGTCTGAACTGGACCCTGTGTGTTTGTGTGTGTGTTGTATGGTGCGTATGTCCACATCCACATACACTACTCCCCCCAGGGCACAGTGGAGCATGCTGCCTTATGTCTGACACCCCCTCATACTCACTGCCCATACGACCTCCATATCACCCATGTGGTACATGTGTTCCCTGCACATTGATGTGTTGTGGCAATCCCACTAGTGATGGGTTGCCCTTCTGGCCCTGCCAAATGTGTTAATGTGTGTGTGCATCCCTGTGTGAGTGTGCCTGTGCTGACGCTGGCACCTGTTCATGCAGACAGGCATGTGTATGTCACCTACTGTATATCTACCGTATCCCTGTAACAGATGTCACTCACCATCACATATATGTTCTGAGTGCTCCCCACCAGATAACCCATGTGGCACATCCAATAACAGCATCGGACTGGGATAGCACTACATAGCTGTCGGGTGTTTGATACCCTGTGCTGGTAGGTGTGTGACACAAACATGTGTCGGTTTTACACTCCCACCCCTCCCTGACATGTATTCGCCTCTGTCCGCCTCCACCACACCCTGTCTGGTGGATATGGAGGTCCACACCTGCATTGCTTAGGCAGCAGCATGTGTATTTAATTTGATGCTCATAATCAGCTGATGGCCTCTGCATGTATTGTAGGCCTTCCCTAGCTGATTGCATGTGGAACAGGTGTGGTAACATTCCCATAGCCAATTGCATGGAATCGCACTCCACTACCTGGAAACATCCTAGTGGTGTTGGTCCTTGTCTGTCACTGTGAGCAGGAGCTAAAACTGTCGTTTGGCAAACAGCATTTTAGATGGGTTGGGGATTTACCTCTAACAACATATACTGTGGGAAGAGGGCAAGAAACAGGAGGGGGATTGCCTGACCTGCCTACAAACTGTAAGTGCTGCTATACTGCATGTGGAGTAATGTTGGATTAACAGTGTTTGTCTGGATATGCCTGTCGTACATGTCGCAATAAGTACCATGTCAGTTCCATGTATATCAGGAATCCCCATCTGCAGGCTCATCTGAAGACTGGGCAGTGTTGTGCCTTTGGTGTCATGTGTTACCCACGATGCAGCTATCTGTGGAATGCAGAAGGTACTGTGAGGAATGCAGTCTGTTGATGGTGAAGGCCATGACAGTCACTGACTACATATCCCTCATTGAACATATGTTGCAAAAAAAACTGTTACAATGATAGATTAATGAGGGTATCACAGTGACATGTCTATACTGGCCCTGTGTATGTGCTGTCAGCCACACCTCTGTCAACCTTTGTACATATGTCATGCATGAAGTGGTACATATGTGCTGTACACCGTAAACAGTGTCAACATATGTGATAACACTCCAGTGATATATCAGAGTGCTACACATGTCATGTACAGTAGGGGGAAATCCTGTGGATATTTGTACAGTACTGAGGGCTGTGTAATGATGGTGAATGTAGGCAGTGTGTGTATTGTTCATATGTACTGTGGCCTGTGTACAGACTGTGGTAGATGTCATTGTTCTAGCTCCCCTTCTATCTGTTGTTATGTGCTGCCCCACTGTATGGTACCGTATTACCTTACATGTGTGTAGGGCCATACACACACATGTTCTATACCACAGACAGCCATCAGACTGGACTGTGTAGCAGCCCAGTATATGTAGGGTCATGCTGTGAGTGGCACATATGAGGATGGTGTAGGACAGATAGTCCATATACTGTACTAGTATGCTAGTGTACCATATGTGGCTGTGGCTGTGTTCACATTGGTTGTGGTTATACACTATCACACAGGTGTAGCCTACCCTGTGTTGTGACATGGCTGTCAAGCCTGCTATATATGCAGGTACTGTACCATGATAACATTAGGATGTCTGCCAGTAGCCAATGGCACACATGTTATGAGCATATGTCATCTTCCACACACACCGTGTCTGTGACAACAATCCCAATGACAGAAGCAAATGTCTACTAATATATCAGCTATACATACCAGACATCCCCCTGCACTACTATATTGGGACTATAGGGGCTGGAGTAGGGCTACACTCCATGTCCAGGACATATGGTGGGATGATATGGACATGTACATATCCAGATAGCCATATATATATATATATATATATATATATATATATATATATATATATATATCTATGTATATGACTACACATGTGTAGTACTTCCAATTACCACTGTCATGGCAACCACCCACTATGAATCCCTACATCATGTGGGCGTATTCCCTGTACATTCCCTGTGTGATGGACATCCTTCCTTTGTGTGGGCATCAGTGTTACAGACAGTAGGTACCTCTTACAGGAGTACCTGCACACTCAGGGCAGCCACATATATGTAGGAGGATCAGGACATACAGACAGACTATGAGTAGAGTGGTGTAATGCTATGTATAATACTGGTGTTACAGGGTGTGTGTGTATGTACATACTAGTTTACCTTGGACTGCAGTCTGTCTGCATAGCTCACTACTGTGGGCCATCCTCTAGTTGGACAAAGGTGTTCCTCTCATGTGTTGTTTATCCACCACACAGGTCCTGTGTCGGATATTACACTGGCAGCGTGTGTGTTGTGTGCTTGCAGTACATGGCTATATCCATTTGTGTACCTGATGTCATATTCCTGCATAAGGGTATGTTGCAACACATCCTGTAACACCAGCATGTTCCAGGGTATGTTACTGCAATATTGCGGGTATGGCCCTGCATTCCTGCCTTTGTCCTCCACATATATGGCAGCCTTTGTCCTGCTGTTATACGGGTATGGGTTGTTAGGTACTGGCCTATCATAACACCCACAGCATTTGTTGGCCAGGGACCATACATATGACAGATGCATTGACATTACCACAAGTAATGAATGTCCCCCTAGGCCTTGACTTCAAAGTGTAATTGAAGGCTGCTGAACTACATCTGATATTGTTGACTGTTATGTATTGTGCAGGCAAACCCGTTGTCAAATGTTGCACAAATTGAAGGGCTTAGCCTGGATACGATAGTATGATATATATCCGCACTGTATGCTTCGACTGTTATGTGTGGGCCTTGCATACATCACTGATTATATACATCAACAGCCATGTGCTGTCAGAAATGGCATACATTATTGTATGGAACACAAATAAAGATTGTCTGTATATACATACCTGTGTGTCGTGTCATGTCCTTTGAACTGTGAGTGGGTATATGTGCAATGTAAGTATCCCCTTTGTGGGGCTGGTTGCCACACCACACATGTCACAGGTACCGGTTACAAGGCTTGTGGCTGGGCATATACATTCCACCCAGTACGTCCACACAACTGTTACACATGTATGGCTACTAATACCCTTTGTCTGTATATATATATATATATATATATATATATATATATATATATATATATATATATATATATATACCTGCACATGATCACCAATGTATGGATGTGTGTGCATATCTTTACCGTTGTAATTTGTAGCCCTTCAACATAGTACATTCCCTACGGTACAATTGCGTATCTGCATGATATGTTACAGATATTGGCCTGACATGTACAGGTGACATGGATAACTGTTGGAGCATTGTAGCTGTGTTGTGGTGGGTCCTTCTGTATCCGTTAGAGCTGGGTGGTTTACATTGCAGTAATTACCAGTTGTCCCTCATGTGTGCCCCCACCCCCATTAACTGTGCTCATGGACAGTTATATCATACGGAGTGGGCCAGGAGTCTGTTCCCATGTGGAAATCATATACACATGTCTATCTGTATATACATATATATATATATATATATATATATATATATATATATATATATATATATATATTTTTTTTTTTATGTATATCTGCATAAGTACATATGTTACACCCCCCCATATATAGAGGGAGAGAACTGGACATTGATATAGCTCTAGCTATGTATATGTATTTATATATATATATATATCTATATATATATATATATATATATATATATATATATATAAATATATATATATATATATATATATATATATATATATATATATATATATATATATATACATATATATATATATATATATATATATATATATATATATATTCTCCACAACCATTCCAGCACTCAAAAAGTAATTAATAATTCTCTTGGCAATTGACATGGATGATTTTAGGACTGAGGTCTGTCATTCGTGCAGACATGTACGTGTTTCAGACGTATCAACTCCAGCAATATATGTGTTCTACCACATATAACCATGCAACTTGCAACATTTGAAGTGTATTAGACCAGGATATGACAGATATCCCTTTATGTACTCACATTGTAGCACACTATGTCTGTGATTCATGCATTACGAGGTTGTGTGGTGTGTTATTACTACATTCACTGTACTGTTGACTGATTGTGCTGGATGATATGCATGTGGAATGAGTGGTTATGTACATCTGTCATGGTTTAATGGTAAATCACGTAGAGTATGATGTGCAGCATCCCGAGTGTGACCCTTCCACAGGCTCTATATTGTGTTTCAGGGCAAAACACCAGCTGTCGTATACAGAGTGAGTTAGGGACATTTGAGTGGTCGTATGCGGGTGTGCGCATGTATGCGCAGAGCTAAGCAATGCTAAGCTCAGGTTGTATTACCTTACACTCAGCTAGCATCTACTTAGTTCAATCTATGTAGGCAATGCTTACCCCCGCGTATATACATGTGCACACACTTACCACTGCGTATCCATGCGTACTACTGCTGTTGTAGGCTTACACATGCTTACTAGTGCCTTAGTCAGTATGACACTTAACATACGCATTTAAGGTCATACTCCTGTGCAAATATAGATGTTACTTAGTAGGTTATACAGCACAATGAAGGTAAAATATGAATATCACATGGAAAATAGGATGTGCTGCAGTGGGACTCAACCCGGGATTGCGTGCACGTTAGGCGGATGCTCAGGCCACTACACTATTGCTGTTTTGCTTCATTTGCATAATGACATACACATGCTCCCTTCCCCCGGCCCCCGAGCTCCATGTACACAGCATCCATCCATTCCCTGGTTGCTGGCCCTGCCATACTACACCTCCACACATTTCCCTCTCTGCACTTCTCGGTACACCTCCTGTATACTGCCCCACCCAAGCGTTTTCAGGCTCTTCATCCATTTAGTCCACATATGTACCACCTTCCTTGATCCTCCTCCGATACTGGTGGTGACATCGCTGTGACCCACAACTGTTGGGTCATCCTGCCAGGGACGGACCTATTGTTGTGTCAGGAGTAGACCTAGCTGGTCTACAGTATTCCTCCCACTGGTAGCATCCTGCCTGGGTATTGTGTAGCAGTGGTTTGCTCACACACTTGGCCAGTCTCATCTCCCGGTTCCACGGTTCCAATGCCCCAGGTGTGACATACTGTGCATGATGCATGCTCACATGCCCCCACTGTGTGCACCGTACATCATTATTCCTTTCAGTATTATGCAGGACTACTGTTCTCACTGTATGATTGGACAGGCACTGTTCTGTGCCGCACATAGACTACTCATAATACTGTGGTTGTGCAATGGACTCATGTTCTGGTTTTAATCTACACACTTATATACATGTCCTATACTGTTGGATGCCTGTGCTGGATGATGTGTTTGTGATCACAGTGGCTGAATATGTATCCGCCATGACTTAGTGGAACTCATGTCTGCTATAGTGTGCAGGGTCGGGGGTTTGCAACCTGGCAGTGCAGATTATTTTGTTACTGGACATAATAATAGCTGTTGGCTAAAGAGTGACTGAAGCACTG
Source organism: Protopterus annectens (assembly GCF_019279795.1). Classification (NCBI taxonomy): domain Eukaryota; kingdom Metazoa; phylum Chordata; order Ceratodontiformes; family Protopteridae; genus Protopterus; species Protopterus annectens. The sequence continues at coordinate 1,513,648,946 of NC_056741.1, forward strand.
TAGAACATTTGTAGGTGGGTATGTGCTTGTTTGCACATAGCACAGCATAACCGACCTTTGGTTATGGTGTCTTGCCCTCAGTTAGCCTCTACTTTGCTTCACCAGTGTGGTACTTGCATGCCTGCGGCCAAACAGGCTTACATCCGCTTGCTCCTGCATACATACGCACAACGTCATGCATTTTGTTCACATCTGTCAACCGGGACACTCGGACTGTATGCTTGTCCATTGTCAGTGGTGGCCTGTGGTGTAGAGCTCCATATTGACCCTAGCTACGTATCCCATTTAATACTGAGGTGATCACATTCATAGAGGGTAGAGTACTTGATAATAGTTTTCAATCTTACTCACAAACACTGGCTAATCTACAATGTATGTATTGTACCTGTGTACGATGTATGTATTCTACCTATGTTCCAGTTTTCAGCTGTACACCACAAATCTATTAAGTACCTTTATTTGTAAATTAATATTTTTTTTGTTTGTTCTCTCCACTGTAACTGTTGATGTGCTGCATACCACTGTAAAAACATGTCTTTTGTAATTTGTGTGTATACTGATCATGTCTAAATGTATCTGTAATTTTTCTATAAGGAATTTTCTCCCTGGGCCTCTGCTGAAAAAGGGCCTTTTCGGCTCAGTCAGACACCCCCGATTAACAAATGTAAAATAAAAAAATAAAATAACATAGTTACGTCCCCCATTAAACATGCTTAGTTTACGTTAAACTGTCAGTATTATCCATGCTTAGGTCAGGTTTACATGTCAGGTATGACTGTTGATAAAGGTCAGTTTAAGGTGAGGTTGGATTCCTGTTTCACAGGTCAGGATAGGTTACATACAGGTATTCGGGGTAGGTGTACATATTCCATACCTGTGTGGTACAGTAGAGGCAAATAGCTAGGGGGTAAGTAGGCAGTGGGGGTGACATTGTAACTGTATAGTAGCCAGTAGGTATAATTGGATGGGGAGCAATAGGGAAGGTATGTCAGATGTTGGGATTTGTATGCGAGGCAGGACAAGAGGTGTCGATATCACTAGTTGATGTCGTGGTATACAGTGTGAGGTGGGGGGGAGGGTTTCGCAAGGTGGTGAGCCTGTGTTTCTCCAGGTATTTTTGTGGTGTTCCTTCATGTGTTAGTTACATGTGTCCTGTGGGACAGCTGTGATACTACATGTGGGTTGGGGTTCCAGATACTGGCAATATAGTGGGGGAAGAGGATGTCACCTACATGTACCCATAGACATTAAGAGGAATGGAACAGGGTCTGATAGGTACGTGGTGTGCATGGGGCACTAAGGGGGGTGTTAGTAGGGGGATTATCCAGGGATATGCAGAATGGCTGCAGGGAAGGTCCACAGCTGGCCATGTTGTCTACAACAACAGCTGTGCATATGCACTACATTTGGTGTTTGTGTTGGACACTCACATCCCTGGGTGGGGGTGGGGACTTCAATAATACCTTGCGATGCCTATTACATCAGCTTACATGCCTATAGTGGAGTGTTGCATCCATGTGTTCATAAGTGTTGTGTAGTGGGTAATGCAACAACACATATGGTTATGCCGTACTTTGTCATGTACACTGGACTGTGCTGCGGTGGAACCCATATCGGGAATGGCTTACCATTAGGTGTAAGCATGCCTGTTGACTGTACAGAATTTGCAGCCTATTCAGAGTTTGCTTCATAGTATTGGTGTGTTCCTCTTACATTATGCACCTGTCTGGCAAATACCCGGGAACTGACATCACTAAATACAGACAAGTAATTGGGTTTATGACTCCACATCCTTCAGACATGTCATGCTAATGCATAACCTATTATTCTATCAGTTTTCTAAGGCTGTAAGTGTAATATGTGCTTTCTGACTGTATTTGTTCCCCCAATGGTTTAGGTTCTGTTCAGTGGTTTAGCTCTTAGAGGTTGAGAGGTATGGGCATAAACTCTGCCCAATTCACAATATTACTGACATCCCCGAGGTGGTCCGAATACAACTGCACCAGCCAACACCTGCACGCCTAGGCCTATAATTGCATACCCATAGTTCCCCCACCTGGCCCTCCTCTACAGCACTCATCCTTACTGTGGGTGCAGGTGGGGTCTAACTACACCACTACACACTGCCCACTCTCCATGTGTCAGTACCCATGTTGTACGTTGTCTCGAACCATGGGTCATCAGGCTTGCACAACTTACTGGTCCATGTACGTATACAGCCTGGTTGGATAAATCATTACAGGGACTGACTCTGATTATTATTAATTTTTGGGGTGTCCCACAAGGGACATTGATGTCTTTGTTTCAAGATTAGACATGGCAGATCTCTCCCACTGGTAGTATCCTGCCTGTGGTCTGGGAAGCAGTGGTGTGTTTACTTGTATCGTGTGTTTGTCTGTTTCAACTGTCTAGGTGGGAGGGGGGGGTTGATGCTACGTGTTACACATGTGTTGATTGGAACACCACCCCCATTGGCATGGCCTGTGAACATATGTAATCCTTAACTGGTGTATCATATCTATAAATATCTCTCTATATATAATGCTATATATATATATATATATATATATATATATATATATATATATATATATATATATATATGCTGTATACTACTATTTAACAAACTGTTTACCAGTCCTGGGGAGCTTTTCCCCGGGTCTCTGCTGTAAATGAGCCAGAAGCTCAGTCAGACTTACGCGGTTAACAGATGTGAGTTAAATACATAATTCAATGAATATCCTAGCTATATATATATATATATGTGTATGTTTACACACATATAAACATATATATTTCAACATATATCTATATATATATATATATATATATATATATATATATATATATATATATATATATATATATGTGTGTGTGTGTATATATCTGTATTTGTATGCATACACACACACACACACACACACACACACACACACACACACACACACACACACACACACACATATATATATATATATATATATATATATATATATATATATATATATATATATATAGCTATATATATATATATATATATATATATATATATATATATATATATATATATATATATATATATATATAAAACAACATATGGATGTATGGGTGTTTGCATATGTGTACATATATATGTGGGTTTTTAATTATAGTCTGTCTCTGTATGTACACATTTGTACTACAGAAAGGGGGAGGTTTCACTCCATGTAGGTATGGGTATATATGCACACACACACACACACACACACACACACACACACACACACACACACACACACACACACACACACACACACACACCTAGTTGTAGATTTACATCTGGTTATTCTGTTCTTTTCCATGTACACTAGACTGTGATGCAGTGGGACTCGCAGTGGGAGTGGCTGTCCGTTGGGTGGCAGCCCTGCCCAATGCACACTATTGCTTACATCCCTGGGGCGGTCCACATAGACCCACTCCAGCCAACACCTGCTCAGCTAGGCCCATAATTTCTTACCCATAGTTCCCAATCCACACATCCTCTTAGGCACTCTTCCATACTAGGTGCAGGTTGGGTCTGGCCACACTTGTACACTGTACCCACTCCCTACTTCTCAGGACCCATCACGTATGTTGTCCACCCCATGGATCATCAGGCTTCCCCTACCTTGTAAACTGGGAACATGTGTGGCCTGCCATTTGACATCGGTGTAATGGCAGGAAACCCAAATATGTTTGACTTTTTGGGTGTTCCACAAGGGACATACATGTCTTTGTTTCAAGACTGGACTTGGTGGGTCTCTCCCACTGGTAGTATCCTGCCTGTAGTCTGGGAAGCAGTGGTGTGTTTAAATTTATTGTGTGTCTGTATGTTTCACTGGTCTAGCTGAGGGGGAGGGTTGATGCTACGTGTTACACTTTTGTTGATTGGACCCCTTACCCCCATATGCATGGCCTGTGAACATATGTAATTCGTAACTGCTGTATCATATCCTAGCGATATACATGTGTATATTTACACACACACACACACACACACACACACACACACACACACACACACACACACACACACACATATATATATATATATATATATATACATTACTATATACAGATATATCTGTATATGTATGCATACATATATATATTTATATATTGCTGTCTATATATATCTAATGACATATGGGTGCATGGGTGTCTGCATATGTATATATCTATATGTGGGTATGTATATGTATTCTGTCTCTGTATGTATACATTTGTACTACGGAGAGGGAGAGGTATATCTCCATGTAGCTATGGGTAGATATACACACACATACCTCTACATATATACATCTACATCTGCTTATTCTGTTCCTTGCCATGTAGATTAGACTTTGCTGTAGTGGGACTCATAGCAGGTGTGGCTGCTCGTTGGGCAATGCCTCTGCCCAATGAACACTTTTCCTTACATCCCTGGGGCTGTCTGTATAGACCCACATCAGCCAACACCTGCAAACCTAGACCCATAACTAGCTACCCATAGTTCCCCCACCTGCACCTCCTCTACAGCATCCATCCTTACTCTGGCTGCAGGTCGGGTCTGAACACACCACTACATGCTGCCCACTCTCCACTTCACGGGACCCATGTCGTATGTTGTCTCAACCCATAGGTCATCAGGCTTTCTCACCCTTGTATTCTGGGTATGTACACACCCCAGCCAGAATGGTCGTTGCATCAGCTTCCTTCCATAATATGTCAATTTTTGGGGCGTCCTGCAAGGGGCGCTCTTGTCTGTGTTCCAAGATTAGATTTCATGGGTGCACTGTTTACCCCCCCCGGTTGTATTCTGCCTGTGGTCTGGGGAGCAGTGAATTACTTACATTGTTTGTGTGTATGTTTCCTCTGTCCGGCTCGGGGGGATCATGCTATGTGTTACATGTATCTTGCTTGAGCCCCTCACTTTCAATGGCATAGCCTGTGAACATATGTCATTCTTGTGTGCTGTTTCTTATCATAGCTGTATATCTGCGTATATCTACGCACACACACAAATCTGCCCTGGGGCAATTATAAGCCTAGCCCGATTCTATATGGCTTACGCCACCCCTTGATTTGAGTATACTGTGCCCTTTTTAAGGTTTAGTTTACTGTGCCTCTGTCTAATAGTGACACGGGAGTAATCCCTGGGACAAACCTACGATCCCCCATCCACTTATTGAGATTCTTCTTGAAGAGATTCAGTGAGGTGCTCTGCCTCACATGAATTGGAATTCTATTCCAGAGCGAAGGGAGCCTCTGGGTTATGAACCTGTGCCTCCAGCAAGTTCTATTTATTTCTGTGCTGAGGTTCAAGTCCCTCGAGCGTGTGGCTCTAAGGGTTTTAGATTTACTGAGGTGGAGCATGTCCATTAATTCTGGATTTGACATAGCTTTGTATGTCAGGCATAGATTGCCTCGAAGTAGGCGGTATGCAACTGAGTAGAGCTAGAGTTTTTTAACCGAGCAGCATATGGCATCTGTTTGAGACCCTTGATCCTCTTGGTGAGATACTTTTGGGGTCTTTCTAATTGCTGCAGGTGTCGGGTAAGGTACATCCCAAAAGGGGCATTGTATTCTATGATGGGCCTGATGAGGGATGAATAAAGGCACGATTACCTCTCCTGATCTAGATGTGAAACCCTTCGTCATGAGGTGGGCTATGTAGAAGGTCTTTCTAACCACTTTGGCAATGTGGTTTTCAAAGGAGAGATTGCTATCAACTTGGGTCCCCAGGTCCCTAATAACTTTCTCTGTACTTAATGGGTTTCCGCCTATGTGGTAATTTGTGGGCACATTGTTTTTGCCAAAGGGTATGACTATACATTTTTTGGCATTTAGCTTTAAACCATGGCGCTGGCACCAGTTATCTGTCTCTGTGAGACCTTTTGAAGGATGTTTGTGTCAGCTGGAGAGTTGATTATGGCCCAGTTTGCAGTCATCTGTGAACTTGGTGAGCCATAGTCCTCCCACGTTTGCCTGTACCTCGGAAAAGTATATACCGAACAAGAGTGGTCCCAGGACAGAACCCTGTGGGACGCCACTTGTGACCGGTTTCGAGTCTGACATGGCTCCAGCAACTCTCACTCTGAGGGTTCTGTCTTTGAGCCAGTTTTTGACCCATCTTGTGACATAGGGGTTTATATTTAAGCTGGATAGCTTATCTATGATGCCCGAGTGGGGTATTGTGTCAAATGCCTTTGCAAGGTCCAGATAGGCAGTGTGGACTACCTTCCCTTCATCTATGGCTTTGGTGACTGTTTCAAAGAAGTCAACCAGGTTCAAAAGGCAGGATCTGCCCTTGACAAAGCCGAACTGGGTAGGATCTAGTGTCTGTAGGTCCCCAATGTCTTTGTTTATGAGCTCCATGATGATCCTCTCCATAGCCTTGCAGACTAAGCTAGTCAGGCTTATGGGGCGATAGTTTCAGGGTCCATAGAGGCTCCACCTTTGTGGAGTGGGACCACTGTTGCTGTACGCCATTCTGTGGGCACATATCCTGTAGTGAGGCTGAGATTGTATAGCTGTTTTATTTGAGGGATTAGTTCCTCTTGTAGTTCATGTAGGACGCAACCTGGGATGCCATCTGGTCCCATGGAAGCAGTGTTTTTTGCTTTGGAGAGGGCAGCCTTCACCTGAGCATCTGAGATGTTTGGGAGGCAGCCCTCTGCCGGGATAGATACTTGCTCTTTTGGGGGGGGGTGGAAAAGTTTGCACTGAACCTGTCTGCCAGGATATTGGTGATGTCTGTGGGTTCAGTGTATTTTTTGTCATTTAAAATCAACTCAGAACAAGTCTGGGAGTTGCATCCCAGGTGTCTAACATTACTGAAAAAAGCCTTATGATTGTCTTTGGTGTCCTGTGCAATTTTTCTCTTGAAGCTGGCCTTGGAGGATTTTATGAGGGATCATAATTTTTTGCTAGTACTGATCAGAGATGCTTTCCCTATTAGGGATTTTGCTCTATCATGTAGTAGCTTCCTCCTTCTGTTGTACAGTTTATTTATGGCAGGGGTCCACCAGACTGGACGCCTGCCTTTGGATGATTGGGTCTTGGTTTTGTTTGGGATAACATGATCCATGCATTCCTGGAGATGTCCGTAGAATGCATTTATATAGGATTCTGCTGTTTGGGGTGTAGTTTCCACTGGCCCTGGGGCCTTGAAGGATTCCACTTCGGTTTTGAGAAGTGAGAAGTTCGCTTTTGAGAAGTTTTTCACTGTGGTTTTCTGGGCTGGGGGTGGGGTCGGGATGTGGACATCCAGTGAAATTAATTTATGGTCTGATCTTACCAATGAGGGATATACTTCTGGTGTGGAGCATAGAGTCCCCATGTTGGTAATGATCATGTCTAGTATGTTGTCCCCTCTTGTGGGAGTGGTGACTAGTTGTTCCATAGCATTTGAGTTTATAATTTCCAGGAATGTTTGGGCTAAGGTGCTGGGGCTTGAGTAGTGCTTCCAGTCAATGTTTGGGTAGTTGAAGTCACCCAATATAATGGTGTTCGGAGAGATCTTCATGTTCTCCAATGTTTTCAGGAAAGCCAAATGGGATTCCTGACTTTGAGAAGGTGGTCTGTAGGATGCTATAAACTGAAAAGCAGTCTTGCCCACTGTTAGTTGCACATGGATGGTCTCCGATACTTGTGCAATGCCACTAACCTGGAGGTGTGGATATCCTTGATAAATATGGAAACTCCCCCTCCTTTTGTGGTTCGGTCCGGGTTTTGGGGCCGAAAAGCATGATATGAGGTATAGCCTGGTAGTGCTGGGGTGCTCTCTGGAGCCTTGAACCAGGTTTCTGTCACTGCACAGATATCGATGTTCTCCATACTGAGGAGAGCTTTGAGTGCATGCATCTTGAGGTTAAGACTTCTGGCGTTTAGCAGCATTACCCTTAGTTTCTTGTTCCTTGTGCTGTCTATGGGGGTGGGTTTGACTTTTGAGCCTTGCCTAAAAAAGGCACTATGGGGGTGGCAAGAGCCTTTGCCAATATTCAAAAGCCCAGTGGTGACAGGTGCAAGCCGTCCCTAGCGAAGCAACGTGGCTTGTCGAGCATGTCATCCCAGGCTGACAGACACTGGATCCCCTTTGAATGACACCAAAATTTTAGCCAATTGTTAAAATCGATCATTTTGTCTTTGTACTGTGGCATCATTCTAGGTGAGGGTAAGATGCTGCTCAAGGTCAGGGTCATACCAGCCTGGGCTACATGATCAGAGAGCTCCTCTATGTCTCTTTTCATGTAGTCCAGGGAGGTATGTCTCAGGTCATTCACACCAGCATGTACAATGACTGAGTCATATTTGTATTTGCTTTGGAGTGACCTGAGTGCTTGCGTTATGTGTCGGATCCTAGCACCCAACAGGCAGCTCACTGTGACCTTCTCTTTATTCAGCCTGGTGAGCGGGATGTCAGTGTGTCTGACAATAGAGTCACCTATAACAAGAGTATCAGGTGTGTTATTCAGCCTTAAGGGCTGTGGCTGCTTGGCACACTGACTTTGTGGGTTATGTGTTGTGTGTGTTTTGTTTTGAGGTAGCGTTTGCTTGGATGTCTGCTTTGGAGGTCTCTGTTGCTTTGGTAGATTTTTATTTAGAGCCTCCGAGTATGTCTTTGTGTATTTATGTGTTTGGTTCGCTGATGTGGTGGGACTATGTGATACTGGAATTGTGTTGTGTGAGGTTACCTTCTCCTCCTGACTGGTTACACCAGTTTTGAGATGAGAGAGCTCAGCCTCCAGTCTGGCTAAATAGTTGCATCTCTCACATATATTTGAACCTGTTTGGAGGAGGAGAGGGTTGTCCGTGTACATGAGACAGTTGTAACATTGCCTCAAAATTCCCAGATTCACCAGCTGGACTGGAGAGGAAACCATTGACTGACCTTTGGTCATGCTAGAGTAATAGGGAAACTGAATTTAAGATGGACCAATAGAGGACAGGGTAATCGTAGAGAGTATAAGAGTAAGTAGTGCTTATGGTTTAATAGTGCTAACTTGTAGGATTACTTAATTGAACCAGTGAAGGGCCTTAGAATGAGAATATGGTGTTTAAATTGAGAGATAGAGCAGTTCTAAGGGAAAAAGTGAAGAGCAGACTTTGTGGAGCCAGGAATAGTTTAAACCCATTTAGGCGGCGCTGCCCACTGTTGCGCTATGCTCAAAACCGCAAAACCGCAAGCAAAGAGGGTTTTAAGAGAGGAAGATGAAGGAGTTTTGGAATTGACCCAAAATGGCCAATAAAACTACAGTTTCAAGTCAGTAACCACTCCCACAGGGGCAGGCAGGCTGCTCAATGTTTTTTACTGCCACTGATCAACAGAGACTTTCCTTTAGCCCAAGCAAAAATGGCCTCACAGAAACTTACAAACAGTTCAAGAACAGCAAGCCTGTAACTGAACTTTTTTAAATCTCAGAAAAGTGGGAAAAAAGCAAGATTTTATTTTGCTTTTTTATTTTTCCAGAGATAGCAGAGGTTAACAAGTATCAGCAAGTTATAACAGTGCAGTAAATGACCCCACACAAGAGTGCTAGGCCAAAGACAGATAAAATGCAAGTTTTGAGAAAAAAAGGATTTTAAAAATAAGTGCAAACAAGAAATTCAGTAAATAGCTCTAGGTTGTGCTCTAAATACAGTTACTAATGCAGAAATCAAATTTAACAAGCCAGAAAATGCTCAAAATAGGCGGCTATGCAGAAAAACTTAGCAAATAAAAAGAGGAAAAATACTTAAAGTCTCAAAAGTGGCTCCTTTCTTCTCTCAGCATTTTCTCCTCTTGGTGGGTGCTTCACCAACAGCCAACAAGCCTGAAAAGATGCAAAAACCACGAGGCAACCAGGTTTTAAGAGAGGAAGATGAAGGAGTTTTGGAATTGACCCAGAATGGCCAATAAAACTACAGTTTCAAGTCAGTAACCACTCCCACAGGGGCAGGCAGGCTGTTCAATGTTTTTCACTGCCACTGA
>NC_056741.1:1513661415-1513819515 GCF_019279795.1 Protopterus annectens
ATCACTATAGATTAGGTCCTTAATGCTCTCTCTCTGAGGCCAAGAACACTGCATCAACGGGACCAGACAATATCCCAGGATGCCTTCTAAATAGCATGAAACATGACCTATCGGGCCCTCTGGAATTGTTATTTAACTATAGCCTCCAAACAGGCTTTGTGTCTCATGAATGGAGAACATCAAGGGTCATCCCTCTGCACAAAGGTGGGCCATGTACAGACCCTGGAAACTAAAGACCCATAAGTCTCATTAGTCCTGTATGCAAAGCCATGGAAAGAATTATAATGGAAATGATCAATAATGATATAGTAAACCTCCAGACACAGGACCCAACCCAGTTTGGTTTCATCAAGGGCAGATCTCCTTTGAGAAGGTCACCAAAGCAATGGATGAGGGCAAAATGATTCACACTGCCTACCTTGACCTAGTCAAGGTATTTGGCACAACAACCCACTTGGATATTGTTGACAAACCCAAGAGGTTAGGTACAAACCTGTATGTCACCAGTCACATAGCCAACTGGCTCACAGACAGAACCCAGAAAGTTAGAACTGGGGAGTCCACCTCTACAAAGAAGCTAGTCACAAGGGGAGTCCCTCATGGATTGGTCCTTGGACTGATCCTTTTTGGCATTTACTTCTCTGATGTCAAGGTCAATGTCAATAGTCTCCAGATGACTAAATTTACAGACAATTGCAAATTAGGAGCTGTCACTGAATCCCACACTGACACAAATATTCTTCAGGAAAGGTTGACACAGACAAACAACTGGCGTCAGAACCATGGACTAAACCTAAATGCCAAGAAATGCATAAAAGTATAATTCAGCAAGTTATCTACCCCTGGTAGCCATCATATTGACAACACACCCCTTAGAGTTGACCCAGTAGTCAGGGACTTAGGGACACCCATAGACAGTAATCTAGCCTTTGACCATCATGTGTCTACAGAAGTGAGGAAATTATTTTATGTTGCCCAACTTATAAAGAAAGGTATGGCATTTAGGGCCAAGGAAGTCATTGTTCCACAGTATTTTGCATTCATCAGACCTATCATTAAGTACAGTTCCCCATTTGGTATGTACCTAACCAGGCATATCCAACAACTGGAATGTCCATAGACGTTCCTCACTAAAACAATACAAAGCTTATGTAAAATGTCCTATGCAGACAACCTCAAGGTCCTATCCCCATTATTCTGTCTCCTACCGGCTGTTGAGGGGACATCTACACCTGGCATACATGTCATTTCCAGACCCCACCCTAATGGACCTATTGCATATCTGCAAAACAAACAGCAACAGAATTAGCAATCTACAGACTTAAACCTTGCCTAGGATATAAATAGGACCTGCTGGAGAGACAGGTATGTATCAGAGAGACTACCACTTCTCTGTAACAGGCTTCCCATCCATGTGAAGCAGAGTTCCTCCCTAACTCAATTCAAGTGTAACTTGGACAATTGGATGAGGAACAGGAAATTCATCCCTAGCTTGGCACCTATGTCTCTAATGGACACGAGCAACCTGTAAATGGTTCATCTTGCAGGCCCCTCCTTGTAAATGTTTCATCTCCCAAGCCTCTGCCTACACTTATTAAGGTACCAGAAAGTGTCAGAGATTTTGGATGCATGGCTAGGCTTAAAAAGGCCCTTGTGATCATTAGCCTTGCAAACACCTATGAACCTATCACTGCAGGACTGGAATGATGTGTATTTCATGTTTATTTTTTTTTTCTGTAAGTCATTATTATTCTCCCATGTATGTTGACCATCAAGCCATCCCCAGTCAGAGTCAACCCATTCATTTTCCATATGAGGAAATTATATCCATAGTTCCATATGGGATGAGACCTGTCTGGGCAGCAGTTACTACCATATGGGGTGAGACCTGTCTGGGCAGCAGTTATTACCCTATGGGGTGAGACCTGTGCGGGCATCAGTTACACAGGCAACTAAGCATGTTGCTTGTACCCTCAATAACCATCCCGGTAACTGATATTATCTGTAGTCCTATCCCACCCACCTTGGGCAGGGGAGGACAACTTACTATGTTCTCTACAGGGACCCACTATGCCATTATATCCCTGTTTAAATGCACAATCCTAAAATACTTGCAATAGCTTGGTGAGCCTAAAGCTTACCCCCCCAAGAACACGCATGCCAATTCTGCACCTCCTCAGAGGGATCGTGGTACTATGTCTTTCCTTCCCCCAAGAATTGGCATGCCCATCAACCCTTTACAGGGTCATCAATTGCTACATCTTCTAATCAAGCTCATTTTACCTGGGCCATAGTCAGGGCTTTATCTCTGTATGCCATCAGCACTTGCATGATGTGGATTCTGCTTTTGTCAGGAGTCCTGGGTAATGTATTGTGTGTCTTAAACATTGCCTCCTTCACTTCTTGAAGAGATATAAGATTAAATACTCCTTAAACACTACAGAAACATAGCTTGTTTGGAATGACCAACATTGGCAGACCTGGGTGAAAGGCAGCAGACTCCTCCCCATTCCCACCTGTTGTTAAAACATTTGAATATGGATGATTACATAAGAGACATGAAACTTCTTCTTCACGCTTGGTAATCCTTCACCTCCATCTTAACAATCCGTATTCAAACAATTTAAAGTGATGCAAATATTGTATATAAATATTGTAAGTAACTGGGGGGCAAAGGATACAAGTACTACAGCAAATGTGTATTTTCCCCCATAAACGTCAAGTGCAATAGAAACCCCAATTAACTATTACGACTTATTCACAACAGCTACCTTCAGGAATCAATATAGCTAATTTCTACTAAAACTTTAGCCCAGAGTTGATGCTCCCATATGCTACAATGCAATAACTGGCTTGAGTCCTAACCCTAATTCTTTCACATGCTTCACTGCCAATAATAGAAGTCACTGTTGTATCACCAACCTAACATTTTTACTGTTAATGTTTTTTATATGGAATTAATGCATGATCTTGCCTGACACATAATGGATACTATAGACATCAGATAGTGCTGTTATGAATCTGTGTATGTTATTTTTGTGTAGTTAGAGTGCGCTTCCTCTGAATGCTTCTCCTACAGACTGGGAAGACTGTGTTTTGATTTTAACAACAATTTCTTCTTTGTAAACAGTGCATTGTCTGTATAACTATGTCCTCATATTCTGTCTGTTTAACAGTAATGCTGATTTTACAATGGATGTCAATTTTATTGTTACTGCCTTATTGGCTCAAGTTGTGACAAAGAAGAGTCCAACAGACCAGTTCATCTAGTTAGTCAACAAATGAACTAACCAACTAAACTGAACTAAAAATCACCTTTGACCCTGAAATAATTCCCCGCTTACCTTTGCCACCTCCCTTTAATGGATTTTAATTTCTTGTAGCATTAATACTTCTGTGTTTTCTCTGTGCAGTTTACTTATGGCCACGGTCTACTTAATAGGGGAGCAGATGTCCTTATGTTCAATGTGACAACAGTTACATCTCATTCTTTCTATTTTTGGACTATACTGTCAGAAAAGATGTGGTGCTGCGGTAGCGTTGTCGCCTCATAGCAAGACGCTGTCCCGTTTGATTCTCAGCTAGAGCGTCTTCTGTGTGGAGGCACAAGTGAATGGGGCATGCCTTCGTTGAAGATTGTGCGTCAGGGCTGGTAACCCGGTATGTAAAAATCCACTACCAATCATTAGCGGACCGGAGTTCTGCTGTGGCGACCCCTAACCGGGAAAAGCCGAAAGACACAAACAAACTGTCAGAAAAGATGCTGACTATGACAGAAATGTCTTAATTTCTAAATCAAAAGTACTTGTCATGGACATTTCTGTGGTTCTTCCAATCAACACCTTAAATCCAAAATGTGTACTTCTGTTTATTTTTTTATAGTAAGTATATCAACATATACACATTTAGCACAAATAAAAATATTCAGCATAGAAGAAAAATAAAATGGCTGTTATATAACTGGTATTTAACAATTGCATTTCTCAACAAACTAGATAACTGACCTTGATAAATAATTGGTTTGTGGTGCAACTGCACTACATTCGGGAAGAAGAACGATTCAGTCTTGACTGCCATTAAGAGCCTTCTAGCAAACCTGAGAAAAAGCTGTCCCTCCCCAAAACACCAATTAAAATAAAGAAGAAAGCTGCACTTCTCCAAGTGTCAAATCCAGGAACAGCAATACAGATATAAATAAATAAATAAAACCATACTGTAAAAAATGGAAAAAAGTTTTGAATTCATGGCATGGAGTAAGTTAGTTACTGCGTCTGTAAATATATGCACTAACTTCTGTTAATTTGTCCACTACCTAAAAGACCCTGATGGGGGAAGCAGCAGACATCATACAACAGATTTAATAAATAAATATTTTAAATTATATCCCACTGTATGGTAGCAGTGTCAAGTCTACTGTGGCGACAGCATGAAATTACCCATGATGAATAATATACTTTGCTCATTTTTTTAACCTGGTAAAATCCAGCACCAGTAATAAGGTAGCATAGACAACTAATGTAACATTCCAGAAGCTGTTGTCTTTTTATTACTCCTTATGAAACTGTAGTCCAAAAGTCATGTACAGCCTGTTTATACATTAAATGCACCATAAACATCTTATCATTCAGCCTCCAGATGGAGTTCCATTACAGTGCAATCCATCTATTCTCTGCTGACTATCTTGCATGCTATTCAACAACCACTGGTAAAGTGAAAGGAGAACACTCTGAAGTCTCTGCAGCTCTGCAAGTCCACTTAAAGAGATGTACTCATTCTGAGTAAACAGAATAAAATAATGAATGGTCCATCTTTTCCTGGAAAGGTATGGGTGAAAAATGAAAGCAACATGCCCAAGTAATGGAAATTACTAAATGAAGACTTCTTATAAAGAAGGATTACAGGCTAAGGGTAATGGAATATCTCTAAAATGTCAGACTAATGAATGGTTGTGGCTGGAAGAACCTGCAGTGAAAAAACAAAGGAGAAAAGAGGTCAGCATTGAATATGAAAAATCTGTGAAGTGAACTGCCTGTGATACAGTGGGTGGTATGATGCAGCAACATTTGTTTTATCATGCAGTGCATGTAAGTAAAGATGTCCATCACATAATTCTGTCTACAGAGACACTGTAGATATTAACACTAGTCATTCATCATATACTGCATGGGTTGGGTGGAAAGCAGTCATACCTCTCAACCTCTCATGGCAAGAAATCTGGACAAAGACAAACATAATGGGGGACAAAGGCTCAAAATTGGGAAAGATTTTAAATATTGCTCCTATAAACTTAGAAAGTTGCTAGAATAACAGGTTTTAAATTATTAAGCATTTTCTGAAGGATATGAAATCTGAACCTCAGTTGTATGTCATTATTTACTGTTATTTAATTACTTCAATCCTCAATAATTTGTCAGAAAACTACATTTTTATATGAGGAACACACCAAAAATATGAGGCAATAATCTGGACAGTTGAGAGGTATGCAGTGTTTTTCACGTAATATGTTCTGCATGTGCTGGGGATTGGTAGTGTCTGTTACATGTTCTGTATGCACTGGATAACTGACTCACATATGTTTTAGGTCATTTAACTTACAAATTACATTATACATGACTTGGGTATATGATGGATAGATACGGATGTGCATTATGTAATAACGTCTGGATAGGTAGGTTAACTAGCTGTGTTATACAGAAAATTATGCATTGGTAAAGGTAACTGAATTTGTTGGACATGAAATGGAATTTGCAAGAGAATTGTGAATGCATTTATACTGTAAGATTACAGGAAGTAAGGATGCTAAGCATTAAGTGTAACAGCAGAATCTGCAAGAATTTGGAACTTGGCCATTTGTGCTACGTAGAAACTCCAGAACAAGGATTTTAGTGGGATAACATATGGTGCCCATCTGTATAGGTACTGGAGTTGGCAGTCTCAGTAACACATTGCCTGATGAATACATCAGAATCTGGCAGACTGTCATGTAATACATTTCTGTGAGTACTAATGATGACAGTTTATTCCAAATGACACTTTCTACAAGGATACACTGGCAGATACCACATACCTTATACTACATTTAAGTGCCTGGGAGGGTCAGACAGTGCATAGTAAATGACAGGCCTTCTTGATAGTGCCACCTTCAGACAATGACCTGAATGAAAAGGATACAGGTTATTATCTGTTAAATGTATTCTGTTCAGTGGCAAAAATATTTGTATTACAACGCGTTCTGCATGTGCAAAGTTAACTGGTCAGCAATGGTTGTGGAATATTTTTAAGGTTAGAAAGGCTATGATCATATGCATTCTCATGAAGGGAGGTATGTGTTAAGGTTTATAGCAGTAGAAGCATTCCATCTAGGCTGACCTTATACATAATCGAATTCGGCAGCCTGCTATAGCAATGCATGCATTAGCAAACCATCCAATATATTGCTCCATTGCCTAATTTGGTGATTAACAGTCAGCCATGTTAGGCAAGTGACATGCATGGCAGTACAAATGCACATAGATATTTAGCAGCATACCCCTACATATGTGGGGGGTAAATCTGCCCAGGGTACAGAGCAGCAGCTTCACCTTGTTCCGATTTCTAAAAAAGTAAGATGTGCATAGAGCAGCATAGAGGTCTGAGTGAATGAGAGGGTATCAGTGTGTGTGTGTGTGTGTGTGTGTGTGTGTGTGTGTGTGTGTGTGTGTGTGTGTGTATGTGTGTGTGTGTGTGTGTGTGTGTGTGTGTGTGTGTGTGTGTGTGTGTGTGTGTGTGTGTGTGTGTGTGTTCTCATGTTTGGGTATAGATGCGTGAGTGTGTATTATGAGTGTAAATATGAGTCTGTCATGCATAATTTATATGACTACTGCCTGAAGTACTCTGTGGCTGGTTTGCATTATGGGAACAGTGTGGCTGCAGAGTTTGCAGGTACTGTGTGGGTGTGTGTCTGTATGCACGTCCATGTCTGTGTGTCCTTCTGACTCTGTCTGAGTGCCTGTGCAGGGTGTATGCTAGTATGTCTGTGTGGTCTTCATAACTGGACAAGGGAAGATTATAAGAGCATGGTCACAAATGGTGAGACCTTTGGTTTAACTAGCTTCCTTAATCTGATAGCAGGTGTAGTGAGTACAGTATACATGTTCTGTTTGTTTCTGTGTACGCACACTTGTTTTATGTCTGTTGGTAGTGTATATATGTGTATGTGTGTATATGCTTCTGTTGGGGTAGGAAATGTGTCTGAGGGTGGTCTTCATGGTCCCTGTGCTACCTGGTACCGCAGATTAGAAGGGTGCTCAGCTGAGCAAATGAGCAATTGTGCCTCTGTGCAGCTTTGTAATTCACAGTCATGTACATTCTTTGTTAAACAGATGCTGCACATCAGGGAATGTGCACATCTGTGAATCACTCAGTAGGGAAGTAGTGCAACTCAGCTTCTCTGTGCAGAGCAAGTTGTGCTGTTGCACTTGTGACAATGAATACTAAATCTGTTGGTCTTACTTTGCATTTTACTATTCCTGGATATGATTATGCATGTTCACAAGCATTTGTCTTCTCTGTTTATTGGAAACTGCTATTTTGTCAGGTTTAAACATTAAGCCTTGTGTATGTTCACAAGCATTTGTCTTGTCTGTTTATTGGGAACTACTATTTTGTCAGGTTTGAACATTAAACCTTGGCCACAACTTATTTCTTTCCTGGAAAAAAATATGCCATAGCCTGAAAGGAAAGTAATTATATGAAGGTGTGTTCCATATGGGGGATCAGTATGTTAACAGCCAAGGTTCTTCTTGTTTCCTTGATAAGATGATTGGAGAATGAGCAACATGCCATAAGCTGTGAATTTACGTAATCTCTAATTATGTATGTAATGTAAACACTAAAGCCAGGTCTCTCAGAAGGCCTAGGTATTGATATGAATGAACTTGTGTGACTTTGTTCTTGGACAGGTCAGCTATGTTTATGTTATTGTTGTTCAGGCTTGGGGGGTTACAAAGAGCATAGCTGCAGTTTTAGATATGTTTAATATTTAATTCTTTTAATGAGACATCTACTGATGGCATTAATGTTAACTTGTTGATTTTCAAGGTCAATGGAATCTGGGTTTGCTCTTTGCAGAGATATATCAATATATGTATTATAGATCAGGTGCTGCCTGAACTCCTAGCCAGCTTGGAATGCATTATGCTAAGATCAATTCCCAGACTTCCTTCCTGTGTAAAAAGCATTTTGGTCAGGTTATATGTAGACTCATTTCCATATTGCTACACTCAAACTTTGACTGCTACATCAACACTGGCAAGACACTTTATTGGCTCAGACTGTACTTCATACTATAAAAGAATATCACTAGCATAACTTCCCTGCTAGCATCCATTGCCATTTGAAATGTTGGGATCCGCTAGGGCTAGTCACGAAATATGGAGACTGAATGGCCAAAAGATTAGACTTACATTTACCAAGTCTGAGAGGCCATTTTTCTGAGTAGTCCCTTTTCTCCAAGGTATAACAATCTCAGAATTGGTATATATAAGTATGGGGGATGTGGGGGGCAACCCCCCCTCATGGGGGGTGCAGGTGAGTCTTGCCCCCCAACCCCCCACAAAAAGAAGTTTTAAGGAAAAGAAGAGTTTTGGAAATTTGCTCTTCTCTTGTGTTTTTGATCTTTTTTTTGGCTTACTGGCAATTGCCATTTCGAGTGTCGACATTTCAGTAGGGAGCCATGCATTATTATTGATGGCACAGTAGCGCAGCGGTTGCGTTGTCACCTCACAGCAAGAGATTCTCCGGTTCGAGTCTCAGCTGGAGTGCCTTCTCTGTGGAGTCTGCATGTCCTGCCTGTGTTTGTGTGGGTTTCCTCTGGTTTCCTCCCACATTATAAAGACATGCGTCTGGAGTGTTTCTCCCCGAGCATCTGCTGGTAGTTGGCTTCATTCCAAGTCGAACTTCCCTAGTAAAAAATAAATAAATAATAATAAATTATAGGTTGCTAACAATGAGTAGCCTCCTCATTGATTCAGAATGCATTTTAAAGACAGCCTGCTGTCTAGAAAGAGGTTTTTCTTTGACTCTACCTGCAAATGTCCTCCTTTCTGTTTTCACTCATGCCAACAGCATTGCAATGTATTGAAGTCATATCTTTATTTACCTTCTCTACTCTTATGTATACTTTACCCAACAGTCAAAGCATCTCCTGATATACGTCCTCCATCTTCTTCACTGTTTTAGTAACAGCACAGCATGCAATTACCAGCCTAATTTGCATCTCTCTTTGTAGCCCTAAAGTACACAGAACTCCAGATGTAGCTTTACTAGTGTGGGATGTGCAAATGGATTGAGGTAAGATTCCCTTGGTTTCAGAAAATAGGCATGAATATATGTACACTATTCAGTTCACCTTTCTATTCCTCCAAAATGTATAATCTTGTACTTTTTCCTGTTAGCCCTACTTGCCAGCCTACAATGTAAACTGCTGCTAGTTAATTCGGGAAACTAGTCCATTATTACTGACTGCTACACCAGTTTCATATCATCATCATATAAAATGATCTTGCATACACAGTGTTACATGATGCACACATGCTAAGCAGACCTGATCCCAGCAAAAACTAGCATACATCCCTGCTTGCTTAACGTTTCCTTTCTAACTACTATGCTTTCATTCCGAAATCCAGGTTTCAAGTCTCACTCTTGACCCATTAATTTTCTTACCAGGCTCTTCTGTGGTACAGTGTCAACAGCCTTGCTGAAAGCCAGATAAAGCCAGATAATCCATTATCACAGGGTCCCCTTGTCTATCCACCACTCCTACTGGTGACCCATTCACAGGAGTGGATCAAGCTTGAATTGTAAGGCCTTTGTTTTGTGAAGCCATGATAGAGACCATCAGGTAGTATCCAAATACCTGCCAAACATTATTTTAAATAACCATGCACGGACTGAAATAAAGCAAATATGCCTGTGACATCCTGCTATCTTTCTAGACCTACTCTTATATAAATTGATAATTTCCAAACATTGGTCTTCTGCCACCATTTCTATTACAAATGGCAAATTACACAGTTTTGTTAGTGGAAGTACTACTGCCAGTGTTTAACACTGTAGGAAACCAGTTATCCTGATATTGTTCCGTAATTCCCTAAGGACTCTGAGTTTCTTTACTTCTTCCAAAGTCACTATTGTGTTAAACCAGTCTGTCCCCATCTATACCTTTGCTGCTTTTCTGTGGTGGCATCCTGCAGTTTTGCTCCTGTGTTGATATAGAAGTGAACTCCTTCTGTAATTCGGATCGGATTCCATCGTTTTCAAACTTGTCTTCCATTGAAGTAATATCCAGCTATATTCCTTCTCTGTAACACAGTACGTCTGAGAAATGTATATGTGCAATCTCGTAGACACCTGAGAAAACATAGTTCTCTGGATCTACCATTGTTTTCCAGATGGCCTTTTTATCTATTTGGGGCATCATCACAGTCCATTTGTATCCCTAGCTCCATATTCTTCTTAGCCTTTTGTAGGCCTTCCTTATTTCATTCACAGTTATGCTTTACATCTCCATGCAAGTGCGTTTGTTGTTTCCTCTTCCTTCATTTACTCATTTTCTTGCATTTGAAAGCCGTCTGACCACATAGTGAAGTTGGCATATCAGGAAGTGCAATTCCAGTCATTGAAGAATTCTATAACCTACTTTGTGGTAGTGTGAACATTTCTTCCGAGGTACAACTGCCAGAAAGAATTTGAGATAAGACAGTCGGGAGGAAGCAGGTTGTTTACTGGCCCCTGCCTTTTTCTTGTATTTGTACATTTCTTGTTTAACATCATGGATAAGGTAGGGGGTTGTACTAAAAATAAGTCGCAAGCCTTGACCAGTTTTGGGATTTGGTTACCATAACTTTAACAGTGGCGACTATTCATTATACTCAAAACAGATAGCTACTGTAGAGTCTTTTGAATATTTTTGTTAGACATATGTATATAGCAAGAGCGACTGTGCGTGTGTATAACATATTTCAGTTATGTGTAATATGTTTAGCCACAGAATGGCAGTGTTTTCTGGTGGACAATTATAGTAATGTGCTTGATGTAATGTCCTGTTCCATGTGCAGTGTGTTTCATGATATTAAAAAAATAAAAGTACCTCGGTTTAGACTGCAGTCAGGCTGTAAGCATCTATTTGCTGTACCCAGAAGAGGTTTTTCTGATAGGTTATGGTCCTGGAAAACTAGACACCCTGGCACCCAGATACAACCAGCAACAGCAAATAAGTGCAAGGTACAGCGATAAATAATGTAAGGAAAAAACAAAATATGGCTACTGACACTTCTTCAGCAAAGCTTTCAGTAGCAAATATGACAAGCCAGAACTACCAGTCTTGGAAATGCAAGATGAGGATGCTTCTAGAGAAGGTCCGTGGAAATGTGTAAAGGAAGTCACACTGGCAGAGCCCACGGATGAGTGGATAGAAAAGGATCAAAAAGCTCAGAGCACAATCTCCCTTTGCACAGATGATCAAATTATACATATATGCAACAGTGAAACTGGTAAAGAAATGTGGGAGGAACTGCAAAAGGTACATGAAAGAGCTAATCTCGGCAATAAACTCTAATTAGAAAACTATATCAGACCAAGCTGATGAAAGATCAGGGTATGCAGAATTATATAAGGCATACATTAGAAATGGTCAAAGACTGAGAGGTATTGGGGAGGATATAAAAGACTTTCACATTGCAGCTCTTTTACTTAGTGATTTACCTGAAAGTTATGAGGCACTCGTTACAGCACTTGATGCATGTCCAGATGACAAAGTGATATTAGAGTATGTTAAAGGCAAGCTTGAGGGTGAATTAAAGCACAAGACAGGAAGCATAAACAGAGAAAGTATGTCCAGTACAGAGGCTGCTTTGAAGATGAAAAACAGTGATGTACAGCTGGAAACACTTAAATGCTTTGTGTGTAAAAAACTAGGACACTTAAAGACAGAATGCAGAATCTAGAAAGCGTGAATGCAAAGACAAGCTAAATCACAACAGGCTAAGAATGTCAAGGAGGAAGTAGATGTCACTTCACACACTGAGTATACATTTGAGTCTAGAGGCGCGGGAAGCTGTTGAAGACTGGGGGGTGGAGGGTGACAGGGACACTTAGTGATCTAAAAATGGCAACTTTTTAAAACTATTTACTACCAAAACATAGGTTCACTTGGAAGGCATTTTAAGCTTTGCCATTTTCCATTTTGGTGCTTGAATTAACATTTCCTGATTGGTCTTGCCTATCCCATGGCTGATAATTGTATATTAGCCCTAGTGAGAATAAATGTGATCACACTGTAGATAATTTGAAGGGACCCATGTAAGGGATGCAGCATTTCGGAACTGCCTCTATCCATTAGTGACACGAGGGGTAATCCTGGAGTACATTTTCTATTACCCATCCTTAGATCCAAGTTACATTTGAATATGGACAGAGATGAGCTTTATTTTACTTGAATAGATAGACTGTTCTGGATATATATCCATCTCTCCACAACATTCAGTTTAGATACCTGGACTGACTATTTCTGATGCCATTTGAATTGCTGATGTTCAGTAGGTCAATCTATATTAGGTCAGAAGATGCCTTCTATGCCAGACACATCACCCTCTAAGCACTCTGTAGGATACTGAGTATAGTGATAAATCTTTTAGGTGGTCCATGCAAGACCTACTGTTTAGGACTTGTATACTTTTAGTAAGGTATCTATGTGGATATTCCAATTGTTGCATGGGTCAGTACAGATACATGCCAAAGTGGGCATTACACAAACTGATTGACCTAATGAAGGCTTTGTAAATGGGGACAATAACATATCTAGATCTAGTCACAATCAATTTGTTTATAAGCTGTGCAATATGGAAAGACTTTCTTATGACTCTGGGCAAATGTTGGTCAAAAGTTAGGTCACTGTACATACAAGTTCCCAAATGCCAAACAACTAGGTCACTTCTCAGGGGGCATTGTCAATTTGGCAGTTCTCTGGAGTAGATAACCTCCCAAAGGATATGATAATGCATTTCTTGGAGTTTATTTTCAATTTATGATTCTGGCACCATTTATTGTTTGGGACAAACCTTCCTGCACAATGGTTAAGTCATTTGGGGATTCAATAACTGCTCCTAGCTTGCAGTCATCTCAAAATTAGTTGGCCAAAGCCCTTTGGTATTTCCTTTTACTTTTGAGATATATATGCCAAACAGAAAAAGTCTCAGCACCGAACCCTGGGGGACACCATTGGTCTCTTCCCCTGTTTTGATCTCTTGCATCCTGTGAGCAAGCATACATGTATACGTTCTTTGATTCACCTTCCTGATTGTATTAACCTGATTGTATTAATTATATTCCTTGTGTAATACAGCACCACTTGTTAGAATGGGTTTTAAATTTGTAGTTTGGAACAGTCTTCTAGTGAGCAATGAAACAAAATGTATGAAACAATAATGACAAAACTACCCATTTCAGAACATTTCAACCATAAAAGGCCACTCAAACTTCTGTCATTACAATCCATCAATATCAGTAAATATGCAAAATCTCTGCAGAAGTCATCTAAATAATTCCACATTAAAGGGATGTGTAACTAATGAAGAGGTTGCTGCTAGCAAACAACTTTATATGTCATTGTTTCATCTATAAGTAAAGTGTCTGTTGCCCTTGAAAAATAAATTGCCTATGCAACATTAAAAAATGATAAGCCAGTAATGTTGCAATTGGGAATGGATGGCAAATGGATAATGGGTTCATAGTTACTAAGTAACTCCTCCAAAGGAGGACATTCATAGGACTGCAGCATCCACTCCCATTAAAGTACAGCACAGTACAGTATCAGCTATCCATATGCATTCTATGGGAGTAGTACCCATAGAGTCTGCATCAAAAGCAAGTGTACTGCCTGTTGTACTACTAACAATGCAAACAACTTAGCATAAGTAGCATTAAACTTCTCTTCCCTGAAGCTCTCAGCTCCTTGTAAAACCCACTTGATGATCAACTAAATCTCTCAACTTTAAAGCACAAGAAATCTGGAAAAAGCCATAATTTATTTGGGGGGGGGGGGCAAATGCCCAAAACAGGGGAAGAGACAACAGAACAAAAGTAGGAGCCAAATATTCTGTGAAAATCTGGACAGTGGAGAGCTATCGACTCAACTCCCTGAATCACAAGTGGTGGTATGGCTAGAGACTTCAGGCTCTTATTTGAGCCTGAGTAACACTAACCACCAGGTATACCTAACTGGGGCATTTTACACACACACACACACACACACACACACACACACACACACACACACACACACACACACACACACACACACACACACACACACACACACACACACACACACACACACATGCATGTGCACATGCAGAAACATCATAACTCCTGCAAATAAAAGAACAAAACTCTCCTTACCAGCATGACTCTGGCAGCACCAACGGAACAGCGGCATCATAACCTCTGTAACAGAGCAATAAGAGAACAAGAACAGCTAGTTTAGTTAGTTTAACTTCCCCACTGGAATCCACATTAGCGTGAAAACTCTACTTCATTAATTTTCCCGACAGTTCTTGCAGCTGTAAAAGTGTGTGTGTGGGGGGCTCCCTCCCCCCTGGCTCTATGGTTCCGGCACCATTGTTTGAGTCTAAATGTGGCACCTCATCTGTGCAGTCATGGTGTGTTGATTAAAGAGCTACAAGTCACACGACCAATGACAGAAATTTCTTCACTCAACTCGACTGAAGCAAGACAGAAAAAAAAATAATGGGCAGGTAATAAAGTAAGAAGGAATTGGAGTCAGTTATTTACTGTCCTATCTCTCAGAATATCACCAAAAAGATACATGCGAGGCAGTATGTGCCTGATCTTGAAAGTAACCTATTGTCAGTGAAGAAGCTTGCAAACCAAGGAAATGTAGTGACTTTCCAAGGTGACGGTTGTGTCATCATAAACGGGGATTACACCTTGCAATGGCCAAAATCATAGATGAACTGTATTAGCTAAACTGCAGTGAAATGGTCAATACAGCTAAAGAGGAAAAACATTCAAACTACATTCACACTTGGCACAGACGTCTTGAGCACAGAAGTCCTGACACAATAAAGAAAATAGTTGAGAGTAACTATGCAAGTGTTGTAAAAATTAGCCAGTGTGATCAAATAATGAAATGTACCAGCTGCATTAATGGGAAAATGAGGAGAAAGCCTTTTTCAAAGCAGAGCAGCAGCGAAGCTCAAAAACCTCTGGGCTTAATTAATTCAGATCTTTATGGTCCAATGAAAAAACATGACTCCAGGAAAGAAGTAGCATTTTTTTAGTTTCATTGATGATCACTCCAGGTACCTATTGCACAAGGATGAAGTGCCAGCAAAGTTAGAACAGTATCTAGCTCAAGTAAGCAATAAATATGGCAGAATGCCAGAGTGTTATGTACAGACAATGGGTCTGAATATACAACTGGCACAACACAAGCCATTCTCAGAAAACATGGAATTATGTTCCAGACCACTGTACCATATAACCGAGAAGAAAATATGGTTTCAGAATAAATTTCTCCAAAGTCAACTTCATGCTTCTTAAGACAGAAGTGGCAAACTTCATGACACCCATGTAGATGGACAATACAGTTATGACTGCTGAATCCTACACAAATGTACTCTCTAAGCACTTACATGAGTGCATGGATCGTGCTATCCCAAACAGAACGAAGACGCTATTCTTCAAAAAAAGGAATCCAATCTGGTGGTCCCCTGTCATAAACAAACTCTACAACAGAAGGAAGAAACTGTTGAAAAAGAGAGTAAAATCCCATGAGTGGAGGAGCTCCCTGGTCAGCCTCAGTAAGAAGTTGAGATCCCTTATAAGATCATCCAAAGCTAGCTGCAGAAACAAATTTGCCACTGATTCTAAGGGCAACCACAAAGCATTCTATAGCTAAGTCAGGAATCTCAATGGCAACACCCAGATCTGCTCTGAGTTACAGCACAATGGCACAAAAATGACAGAACCAACTGATATTGCCAACATCCTGGCAGACAGGTTCAGTGCTAACTTTAGCCCTCTCTCACTCCCTAAAGGGCCCATATCTATACAGGAAGAATGCAGATTCCCTGTAATCACATCTATGCAGGTAAAATCTGCACTCTCTAAAACCAAAAACACAGCATCCATGGAACCGGACAACATCCCAGGCTGCATTTTACATGAACTTCAGAACGAACTGGTTCCCCACCTAAGCACCATGTTCAACCATAGTCTCATGTCAGGCTTTGTGCCCACTGAATGGCGCACAACAACAGTTATCCCACTCCACAAAGGGGGAGCCACCACTGATCCTGGGAACTATCGCCCTATTAGCCTGACGAGCCTGGTCTGCAAGGCCATGGAAGGTATCATCATGGAACTCATAAACAAAGACAGTGGTAACCTCCAAACTCTGGACCCCACCCAGTTCGGGTTTGTGAAAGGCAGATCATGCCTTCTGAACCTGATCGACTTCTTTGAGGCAGTCACCAAAGCCGCAGACGACGATAAGGTGGTTCACACAGCCTAGCTTGACCTCGCCAAGGCTTTCAACACCATCTCCCATTCTGGAATTATAGCTAAACTCACTAAACTAGGTATAAATCCCTACATCACAAGATGGGTTGCCAACTGGCTCACTGACAGGACCCACACTGTAAAAGTTGCAGACTCCAAATCTGACTTCAAAGCAGTGACAAGTGGAGTACCACAGGGTTCAGTCCTGGGACCTCTCCTGTTTGGTATCTACTTCTCTGAAGTACAGGCTAACATAAAAGACCTCTGGCTAATGAAGTTTGCAGATGACTGCAAACTAGGAGCCATAGTCGAGTCCCCAAATGATGTGGACATCCTACAGAAGGGCCTCACTGAGACAGATGCCTGGTGTCAGAGGCATGGCCACAAGCTCAATGCCAAAACATGCATTGTCATCCCCTTTGGTAGAAACTCCATACCCATGAACTACCACATAAATGGCAGTCTACTTAATGCCAAATGTGTGATAAGAGACCTTGGGACCCAGGTGGACAGTAGTCTCTCCTTTGATAATCACATTGCCACAGTAGTCAGAAAATCCTTCTATGTGGCACACCTCATCACAAAAGGGTTCTCAAATAGGAAAAAAGAGGTCAATGTTCCCCTCTACTTGGCACTCATTAGGCCCATTATAGAGTACAACACCCCTTTTGGAATGTACCTCACAAGACATCTGCAGCAACTGGAAATGCCACAGAAGTACCTCACAAAGAGGATTACTGGCCTCAAACAGATGCCCTACACTGACTGTCTCAAAATATCTCCAGCTTTACTCCGTAGCATACTCTGAGGTGATCACTGCCTAACATATAAAGCTATGTTAAACCCAGAGCTGTTGGACATGCTACACCTAAAGAAATCCCAATCCCTCTGAGCTACATGCTCTAGGGACCTAAACCTTGTCACCACAATAAACAGGACATGCTGGAGGGATAGATTCCTGTCCCAGAGACTTTGTATACTCTGGAACAAGCTACCCATCTATGTCAAGCAAAGTTCTTCATTAGAACTCTTCAAGAAAAATCTTGATGAGTGGATGGCAAATAGGAAATACACCCCGAAGATCACTTCTGTGGCTCTGCTAGACAGGGGCACAGGAAATTAACTTTCTTAGGTAGCATAAGCCAGGGAACATTGTTGGCTAGGCTTACTTAAGCCCTTGGGCCGATAGCCTAGTACCTACCTATGAACCTATGAACCTAATGAATCGGACTCTCTGCGAGAGTGGAAGGAGCATGCTTTTTAATGCTGATATGCCAACCACATACTGGGGAGAGGATATAATGAGTGCATGCTATCTCCAAAATCACTTGCCAGGAAAAACAACAGAGACAACTCTGTATGAACTATGGAACAAAAAGAAACAAATTTATGATATATCAACATTTTTGGAAGTAAAACCTATGTGCACATTCCAATGGGATTCATGTGCTAAGGAAGGTGTACTTGTGGGTTACAGTGAGAATCAAAAAGGATACAGAATTCTACATCCAGACACAAACAAGGTAACAGTTAGTAGAAGTGTGATTGCTGATGAAAATTCACACCCGTGTCACAAAAAAAAAACAAGAACAAAGCTATACAGAAATAGAAATTATTACAGACAATTCAAAAGCTGATAAAGAATATGTTGAACCACAAATTACTTCAGTAAGGAAATCAACAAGAAGCAATAAAGGTATTCCACCTGAACGTTTGTCTTATATGGCTCACACAGCAGTTCATGCTGAACTGGGTTCATGGGAAGAGATACAAAATCTACCATCACATAAGAAGCAAATGTGGATTAGAGTTGCTGATGAAGAGATGACATCACTCAATGAACTCCAGACATGGACACTTGCAGAACTAGCTCAAGGTAAACATGTAACTGGATGTAAATGGGCTTTTAAAGCAAAATGTGACTCTGAAGGGAAAGTCTGTAGGTACAAGGCAAAGTTAGTTGCAAAAGGGTACTCACAAAAATTTGGTGAAGATTAGGATGCTACTTTTGCTCCAGTTGCCAAAGTACTTGTAGAACACTGATGACAGTGGCAGCTTTACAGAAAATGATTGTGAAACATCACAATATCAAGCCAGTTTTTCTTAATGGAGACATAGAAGAGGAAATATACATGTCACACCCAGAAGGATATGTGATAAGAGGAGAAGAGCATCTTGTTTGCAAACTGCAAAAATCCCTCTATGGTCTTAAACAAGGGGTTCTGCTAGATGAATGATTCATACGAAGCAAAGCCGATCCATGCCTATACTCTAAATGTATAGATGCTGAATGGATGTATCTGTTAGTCTATGTGGATGACTTGCTTATTGCTTGCAAAAGGAATGATGAAATTGCAAAGTTAATAACAGTATTCAATCAGCACTTGGAGACTAAAGATCTTGGTGAGGTGACATACTACCTAGGGATTAATATACAGCGTAAGGAGGATGGCAGTTTTCTATTGAACCAGAGTGCAAAAATTGATTCAGTTTTTCAACAGTTCAACATGCCTGAAGCTAAAGGAGTGAGCACACCTCATGGACATAGCTTATCCAAAGTTGAATGAAGAGGAAACTCTTCTACCATCTAATGAGCAGTACAGACAGCCACTACATGTCCAGACATTGCAACAGCCTTGTCACTTCTCTGCAGGTGTGTAAGTAAACCACATTAAAGAGACTAGAATTCGATAAAACAAGTTATGAGGTTACTCAAAGACACAAAAGGATCGAGTTTAAAGTCATCAACAATTGGTGACTTAAACTTCACAGGATATGTGGATTGGGCAGGTGACCTCAACATAAGCAAATCTACAAGTGGTTATTTGTTCAAATTAAGGAAATAGTCCTATATCCTGTTCCAGCAAGAAACAGATCTCAGTGGCGTTCTCTTCTACAGAGGCAGAATATATCTCTGCTGCCTATGGCAGTCAAGAAGCTGTTTGCTCGCAGCAGCTATTTGAAGACCTTGGAGAAGCAGTGTCCTAGCCTACAGTCTTATAGAAGGACAATCACGGATACATTAAGCTTGTAACCAGTGAGAAGATCAATGCAACAACCAAGTATGTTGATGTCAGACACCATTACATTCATGACTTGGTTGAACAAAAAGTGATTATGCTTTCATATTGTGAAACTGATAAAATGATTGCTGATGCTATGACAAAACCACTCACAGTAAACACATTTGTAGATTTTAGATCACAAATGGGGTTGACTTAAGTAGTAGTTGTTGAGTGGGGGTGTTAGAAATATATATATAAATCCCGGTACATGTGAGGCAGAGCACCTCGCTGGCCGTGTTCAAGAGAAATCTTGACCAATGGATGGGAGATCGCAGATATACCCCAGGGATTACCTCAGTGTCTCTGCTTGACAGAGGCACAGCAAAATAATGGGCATAGTTTTCTTCAAACTAAAGGGGTGGCGAAAGCCACAAAAACTCTGGGCTAGGCTTATAAATACCCTTGGGCAGATAGCCTATTATGAACCTATGAACCTATGAACCTATATATATATATATATATATATATATATATATATATATATATATATATATATATATATATATATATATACTTTAGCAACAACTACTATGTGTGTGTATTATGCATTTCAGTTATATGTAATAACATGTTTAGTCACAAGATGGCAGTGTTTTCTGGTGGACACATGGTCAAATGATCGATGTAATTTCCTGTTCCAACTGCAGTGTGTTTCATGACATTAAAAAATAAAAGTACCTTGTTTAGACTGCAGTCAGGCTGTAAGCATCTATTTGTTGTGCTCAGAAGAATTTCTTCTAACAATTTTACTAGGCAAAATTATGTTGGGAAAAAAATCAACATCATATGGTGAGACGTATAGGAAAAGGAAAGTTAAAATATGTGGTCAGGCTGTGGAAATAGTTGACAAAATTTTTTTTTTATACTTAATGATGTTTTCTAAAGTTAGACACTGGAAAGCATACAATAAATATACACAAAAATAGAAAAGGATAGTAACAACCTTATGGATTGCAGATGTAAATATGGGATGGTGTGACCAGACACCCCCCCCCCCCAATTAGGATACTCAAATGAAATGTCTATCTAAAATTATTTATCGATCAAAACTTTGGACAAAAGAACATTTGGAAAGTATATTTGTGATATATAAAACTATTCAAAGGATATTGAGATTCTCCCCATCATTTCCTCTTGATTATCTTGGATTAGAACTCAGCCTAACTCACGAGATGGCACTGACAGATACACAAATTCTTCATACCCAAATTAAAGTAAATAGGAAAGAAATGTTTATGACATGGCAAGGTATGTGGAAAGAGAGTTTGGTGGGAAGAAATATCCACTGCTAGTTAAGATAAAGTAATTGCTGCATCTATATGGTTATAATTCTCTAAAATATTTGTCTGAGCATATTACTTTGTGTTAGAAAAACAATAAAACCTTTCTGGATACAAAATGATCTTCACCACATCCATGGAATTGCATATTCTCCTAGGTATCTCTAAGCTTTTATTAATAATAACAATAACATATATATTGATTACTTATTTTCTAGAGAACTATGCATAGTCTACATATGCTATAAGTCTTAATTTGGACATCAATGGCTGAGTGCTAGTAATGTGGCAACAATGCGTCCATTACATGGGTGAAGAAGAATATATTGAAAATCCAATTTAAGACAAGTATAATGATTTTTTATAATTTATTTGTTTGTAAGTAATATGAAACAGTAGCAGTAGGTCATATAAAAAGGAATGGTTGCAATTCTTTTTTCTGTAATGAATCATCATCTCTTGGAGATAGAAGAAACGTTAATATTAGTAATGTATAACTAATATCAGGAATATTTGATGTATGTACTGAAGTATTTTAATCAGATTTTTGTTGTTTGTTTGAACAACAAATGTTGAACAGTAATTTATAATAAATGAACTTAAACTGTGCCTTCTTCTGATGCAGAATATTATTACTGTCTGTATGCAGCCCCACAGCTTTTCCAGTTGACAGTTCATCGTACCCATTCTACATTGCATCTTGTTTTCTGGAAGGTTATAGTAACAGGAAATGATAAAAAGGGGCAGGTTACTGGTCCCTGTGAAACAGAAGATTGGTAAATAAAAGCAGACCTATCTTAAATATAGCTGCTTTTGTTAGCAATCTGTCTTGTAATATACAATGTACATAATAATACAAGTAAACTACAGGGAAAAGCCAGATGCATGGAGTTACCAAAGTAGAACTTGGAGTAGCATCTGTAACATACTCTGTTGTGCCACCTGAAGGGACAATTTCTGTTACTTTTGTGTGTTGCGTTTTTGTTTACACTTGCCCACTGCATGGCAAACACTTCCTCTTAGGGACAAATGAAGGGAAGTAGACTTCAAAAGAGAGGAAACAGAGCGACTCTTTCTGCTGATTCATATTGTGATTCATAGGTTAGTACTAAGCTAACTGCCCTTGCGAGCCATTTTAAGCCTAGCCAATTATCCCTTGTGAGACTCAAACCCTGCACCTTGTGTTTGTGGCACAAACTTAACCATTATAGGCCACTACTCTAAATAAATCTAGACTGCTGATACTGGTGACATAAAAATAATAAATTATGATTCTACAGCTTACATACTGCAATTATTCATTACCACCTTCTTTTTCTGTCAGTACCTTTAATGCCATCCTTAACCACAATACCAAATATATGAAAGACAACAAGATTATTATTCACTGTGGTATTAACCTTGACTGGCAAGGACAACATAAAAACAGAGAACAACCACTGTACTACACCCTGCAAATGTCATTGACTATCAGATATATCACCCTTAAATACCTTTACTTACAAGTTATTGCATAACAATTATTGTTTATGTCTCTGAACTGTCTCAGTTTTTGCCTTGTAATTTGGTCTGTACTTTGTACAGTTTATATTTTTTGGGCAAATCATTGGGGATTGAAGTCACTTAATGAGAGACATTTGAGTTTCAGACTTCATATCCTTCAGAAAAATCATGCTAATGTAAAACATGTTATTCTACTGACTTCCCACATTTGTAAGAGCGATATTTAAAAATCTGTCCTCAGTTTTGAGCATTAGTCTGTTGATTATTTTTGGCTTTGTTTATATTTTTGTGCTAAGAGGTACGCTTCTGTTCCCTTTGCCATCTAAGAAGGAGATTATTGGAAAGTGAACAAACTTGTTCTCTTAAAATATTTTAAACTAGCTCTAGGAAGACCCCTATACAAACTGGCAAATATTGAAAAAGCTTACCGAAAGGCAGCACCTGCCTGTTGGAATTCCACTCCCAAAATCATTAGGCAAATCAAGGATGTGATAACATTCAAGATAAAAAACAACAAAAAAAACAAAACAAAACAAAACAAAAAAAACAACAACTTAAATCTACTTTGAAAGTGAATACAAATGTAATTGCTTCAGGGATATAGTCAGACACCATGCTAACCTATCTTTAGCATATATTTATACAAGATATAATTACCAGTGGCGGCTGGTGACTTCAAATTAAAGAGGGGCTGCAAGAGACAGTTGAATGGGTCTGGCCAATGGGAAGGGGTGTGACCAACTAGAAAGAGGTGGAGCTATGCTCAAAACCACAACAACTGAAACTTTAATTAAATACGCTGCCCTGGGTGCCAAACCGTCATTACGAGAGTCCAATCAAGATAAAATGAAGTGTAGAAGAAAAAAAATATTTCAATGCATTAGCTACATGACAACTTACTTAATATCTAAATGGAAACACAAAGGTTGTGAGGCATGAAAAAATAAATTGTTTTTTAAATACATTACTGGAATGCCAGTCAAAATCAAGTATTAAAAAAAACAAGCAGCACTCAGCTCAAACCACTTCTCCTTGTACTGCAGTTCTAATTATAATTTATATTCAGCTTTATAAAATTACCAAGTAACATGCTGAAAGTAGCAGTCTCTGTGATACCCCCACTTGTAAAAATGTTTCTTATCCAAAAAAGACCTGCTGCCTGACAACAACTATCTACTTGTTTCATGGAGAACACATGATCAAAGCAAAAAATGAACAGCGAACAAGAAACAAGCTCAAGATAAATTGCTTAAAGGATTACTGCACAAGTTATGGACCACACATGATAGATTGGCATTCTGTTTAGTTCACGGGTAAAGCCTGCAAAGATAACTGCAAGTCTCCAACAAATGTAATGAGCTTCTGAAAATACTGTAATCCTGTCCTTTATTACAAATACTGTCATATGCATTTCAATACCTAAGGCTTATTCGTTATCTAGTTATGTAAATATTCTCTGCATGGCAACAATGGAAAGGCTTTCAATATTGGTAATTCTTTAACAGTATGCTTATTAAAGCTTACTTGCATCTTACAATCTCCGACAAGCTTACCTGATGGTCATTAAAGCATTGCTACTTTAATACAGAGCAACAGGGCACTGCGGCAGCATGCATTTTCTGAATAATAAGAAGTATAAATCAACAGTATAAAAATATGACAGAAAACCAGAACATTCTGCAAAATCAAGGACATATGAAAAGCCACGGTCATACTTGTGGTCTACCTTGGATGGGGGAATACTCTGCACACTTATACTGCATAACTGCTCCTTGCCTTGCTTGGGCACATCCAGAGCCACTACAATGGGGAGTGGAGTGCAACAAGTAGGTCACAGTTTGAAATGTCTCTGGCTGACGGTGATGGCTCTGACACTCATACCTCTCAACCACAGAGCAAGAAATCTGGACAAAGCCATAGATAGAAGTGGGACACAGGCCCAAAAATAAAGACAATTTTTAAATATTGCTCTTATAAACTTAGAAAGATAATAGAATAGTAGTAGGTCTTGCATTAGTATGAATTTATGAAGGGTATGAAATCTGAAACCCTAATGTCTGACATTATTTTCTAACTTCAATCTTTAATGATTTGCTACTTCTTCTTCTTCTTTCGGCTGCTCCCATTAGGGGTCGCCACAGCAGATCAACTGTTTCCATTTCCTCCTGTCCTCTGCATCTTGCTCTGTCACACCAGCCACCTGCATATCCTCTCTCACCACATCCATAAACCTTATCTTAGGCCTTCCTTTTTTCCTGTTACCTGGTAGCTTCATCCTTAGCATCTTTTTCCCAATATACTCCACATCCCTTCTCAGCACATGTCCAAACCAACATAATCTTGCCTCTCTGGCTTTGTCTCCAAACCTTCCAACCTGGGCTGACCCTCTAATATACTTATTCCTAATCCTGTCCACCCTTGTCACACCCAGTGCAAATCTTAACATCTTTAACTCTGCCACATCCAGCTCAAACTCCTGCCTTTTTGTCAATACCACTGTCTCCAACCCATATAACATAGCTGGCCTCACTACCTTCTTGTAGACCTTCCCTTTCACTCTTACAGGTACTCGTCTGTCACAAATTACTCCTGACACTCTTCTCCACTCACATCATCCTGCCTGTACTCTCTTCTTCACCTCTCTTCCACATTCACCGTTACTCTGAACTATTGACCCCAAGTATTTAAACTCATCCACCTTCACCACCTCTACTCCTTGCATCCTCACCATTCCTCTATCCTCCCTCTCATTCAAACACATATATTCTGTCTCAGTCCTGCTGACCTTCATTCCTCTTCTCTCTAGAGCATATCTCCATCTCTCCAGGGTCTCCTCCACCTGTTCCCTACTCTCACTACAGATCACAATGTCATCTGCAAACATCATAGTCCATGGGGACTCCTGTCTGATCTCGTCTGTCAACCTGTCCATCTCCATTGCAAAGAAGAAAGGGCTCAGAGCTGATCCTTGATGTAACCCCATCTCCACCTTAAACGCATCCGTCACTCCCACTGCAGACCTCACCGCTGTCACACTACCCTCGTACATATCCTGTACCACTCTTACGTACTTCTCTGACACTCCTGACTTCCTCATACAATACCACAACTCCTCTCTAGGCACCCTGTCATATGCTTTCTCCAAGTCTACAAAAACACAATGCAACTCCTTCTGACATTTTATGTACTTCTCCATCAACATTCTCAGAGCAAACATTGCATCTGTAGTGCTCTTTCCCGGCATGAAACCATACTGCTGTTCACTAATCATCACATCCCTTCTTAACCTAGCTTCCACTACTCTTTCCCATAACTTCATGCTGTGACTGATCAGTTTAATCCCTCTGTAGATACTACAGCTCTGCACATCACCGTTATTCTTAAAAATCGGTACCAAAACACTTTTTCTCCATTCCTCAGGCATCCTCTCACTTTCCAAGATTTCATTAAACAATCTGGTTAAGAACTCCACTGCCATTTCACCTAAACACCTCCATGCTTCCACAGGTATGCCATCTGGGCCAATAGCCTTTCCATTCTTCATTCTCTTCATAGCTATCCTTACTTCCTCCTTGCTAATCCATTGTACTTCATGATTCAGTATCCCTACATCATCCAACCTTCTCTCCCTCTCATTCTCTTCATTCATCAACCCCTCAAAGTATTCTTTCCATCTCCTCAACACACTCTCCTCGCTTGTGAGTATGTTTCCCTCATTATCCTTTATAACCTTTACCTGCTGCACATCTTTCCTAGCTCGGTCCCTCTGTCTAGCCAATCGGTACAGGTCCTTTTCTCCCTCCTTAGTGTCCAACCTTTCATACAACTCTTCATATGCCTTATCCTTAGCCTTTGCCACCTCTCTCTTTGCCATGCAACCTCATCTCCTTATACTCCTGTCTACTTTCTTCATCTCTCTGACAATCCCACTTCTTCTTTGCCAACCTCTTTGCCTGTATACTCTTCTGTACTTCCTCATTCCACCACCATTGTCGTCCTTCCTCTGTCCCGATGTAATACCAAGCACCTGTCTAGCTATCTCCCTTACTAGCTCTGCTGTAGTTACCCAGCTATTTGGTAACTCTTCACTGCCACCCAGTGCCTGTCTAAACTCATCCCTGAACTCCACCTCACAATTACCCTTTTTCAATTTCCACCATTTGATCCTTGGTGCTGCCCTCACACTCATCCTCCTCTTCTTGTTCACCAACGTCATCCTACAAACCACCATCCTATGCTGCCTAACTACACTTTCTCCGGCCACCACTTTACAGTCTCCAATCTCCTTCAAACTGGCCCTCCTACATAAGATATAATCCACCTGTGTGCATCTTCCTCCACTCTTGTATGTCACCCTATGCTCCTCCCTCTTGTTAAAATACGTATTCACCACAGCCATATCCATCCTTTTCGCAAAATCCACTACCATCTGACCTTCTGCATTCCTTTGTTTAACACCATACCTACCCATCACTTCCTCATCCCCACTGTTCCCTTCACCAACATGCCCATTTAAATCTGCTCCAATCACCACTCTCTCACCCTTGGGTACAGTCTTTTGCTACTAATTTGCCAGAAAACCACAATTTTATGAAAAACAGATCAAATATGTTATGCAAAAATATAAAATTGCCACACAATACAGCTGGGAACCTGTCAAAGAAGGGACACCTTTTTAAAATTAGTACTGTTAACTTGAGCAGCTGACTAAATAAGCGCATCTAAATGCATTTCTGAAATAAAAGTAATCTATAACTCTGATTATTACAGTTATTTATAATTGTAAACCCTCCACGTTTTCTTCCAGAATTGCCATTTTGCAGAGGGATTATTAAGGGGAGAGCAACATTTTGAGCCAAAATTGGAGACAGTTGAGAGGTTTGGATATTCCTAATTCTATAAAGCGATTTATTTACATGTACCTCTCAACCTCTTAATGCAGGAAATCTGGATATGGCCAAATATACTGGGGGAACATACAAACAGTACTAAAAAGACAGTTGATAGAATAACAGGTCTTGCTTTAGCATGCATTTTTCTGAAGGTTATGATGTCTGAAACTCAATGTCTGTCATTATTTAATGACTTCATTCCCAAATGATTTGGCAGAAAACCACCAATTTTAAGAGGAACAAACCAAAAATAAGAAGCAAAAATCTATTCATTCTGCAAAGGTCTGGATATTTGAGAGGTATAGTTCAGCTGGGGCTGTCTGAGTTTGCTGCCCCCGCTCCACAAAATCATGGTCGAATGGAGTGTCCCCCCTGCAGCCATTCCAATGTCCCATTCCTTGGTTATTTCCCCCCATTTGCCATAAACACTGTAATGTGCATACTGCTTTACTTCTGTGATGATATGGATTTCATTTGAAAGTTTTATTCTATATTTTACAGCATAAACCCTAATAGATATCTGCTAAACAAAGCAATGCAGTTTCACAATGAAAATAGACTTAGCATTAAAACTTCTCTGCCCTTGAAACTCACATTAATTGAAACAGCATTGAAACCCACATTCAAAGAAAATACATTTTGCCACTGGTAGATAAAGATTCATTTTGGGCTGTTTTCAAATCATAGGCCCCTTGAACACGAAACATATACATGCTCTTTGATACACCTTCCTGACTGTATTAAATTATATTCCTTCTACAATACAGTACAGTTCAACTGCCCAATTCAGAACATTTCCATCATAAAAGTCTACTCAAACTTCAACAGTCCACCAGTATCAATAAATATGCACGATCTCTGAAGAAGTAAAAGCCATCTAAATAATTCCACATTAAAGAAATCTGTTAACTAATGAAGAGGTTACTGCAAGCAAACAACTTTATATGTCATTGATTCATCTACAAATAAAGTGCCTGTTGCCCTTGAGGAATAAATTGCTTATGTTGCATTAAAAAAATTATAATGCTAGTAATATCGCAATAGGGAAAGGATGGCAAACTGATAAGAGGTTCATAGTTACTAGGTATCTTCGCCAAAGAGGACTGCAGCATCCATCCCCTTTAAAACAGAGTACAGTATCAGCAATAGATCTACCTACTGTGGGAATAGAACCCACAGCCTTCTGCATCAAAACCAAGTACACTACCTGTTGTGCTATTTACAATGTAAGCAGACTCGCCATAAGCAGCACTAAACTTTTGTTCCCCTGCAGCTCTCAGCTCCTTGTAAAATCTACTCAACACTCAGCTGTATCTCTGAACTTTGCAGCACAAGAAATCTGGACAAAGCCAAAATTTATTTGGGGGGGGGGGACAAAAGCCCAAAAACCAGGGACACATTTTAAACATTGCTTGTATAATGTTGGAAAGTTGCTAGAATAAAATGCTGTGTTACCACCATACATTTCACTGCCAAGTATTGAATCCAGGTCCCTGTGCTAAACAGCTAGAGCAACATACCACTATGCCAAACCATCTATTTTTATGAAAGAAAGGAAGACTGAAACTTAAATGGCTACCATTTAGTGAATTCAGTTCTCAACATAGCTATCAACATATTAGCACAAAACACCTGAACAAAGCCAATAATGGGGGAATACAGCCACCAAACATATTCAGTGAGTTCAGTTATCACCATAGCTCTCAACCTTGGCACAAAAAACCTGGACGAAGCCAATAATGGGAAAATACAGTCCAAAAAATAGGGACAAATATACACTGAGGACACCAGAGCAAACCCACACAAACACATGGAGGACATGCAGACTCCACACAGAAGGCACCCCAGCCAAGAATCAAACCAGACAGCCCATAGCTGTCAGGCAATACTGCTACCACTGCACCACTGCACTACTGTTTGTTTTAAGAAACAAAAATACAGAGATCACAGATTTTATGAGGTACAGAACAAATATGAGGCAAAAATCTGCAAATGTTTTAAAAATGGTGGTGGGTAGGGAATTCAGTGACTCTTGTCACTTGGGCCCAAGGTACAGGGTTCAAGCCTATTCTCTACCCACCACCATGACACCATGAAGCAACTGGGGCATTTACACACACACACACACACACACACACACACACACACACACACACACACACGCACTACCTGTCTCATGGCCAGGTGATCCTGTACTCGGTCCATCCTGTAGCTCCCCGATCTTCCATGTTGGTGTGATTCTGTACTGGCAACAAATCCATCCTGCAGCTCCCTGATCTCGGTCCTCCATGATGGCATGATCCTGCAAATCCCTGTACTGGCAACAAATGTAATTCTAGCCCACGCATACTGGTCTCGGCCTCCTGTGAGATATGAGGAGGCTGGAACCTCCTGCTATTGGTCCAGACTGCGGGTGATGCAGTCTGGTGACTGTCTGGTTTGTGCGGTCGTCACTGCACAGATCTCTGGGTTGGAAGGGTGGAGTTTACTCCCTTCCCTATCCGGACTGCCTAACTGAGCAGTCTGGAGCTCAGGAATGCCTGAGCATGTGTGCTTGGTGTTCTGGTCTGCCTAACACAGCAGCCAGGAACTAAGCATGCATGTGTGCAGTCCGAGATTTTATTTTTATTTTTTATATGTTCTGCGGGGACTGGGAGCTTTATTTCATGCACAGGTGGGAGGGCTGCAGTCCCGCAGTCCTATAGCAAGAGCCGCCCCATTACACTACTCTGTCTCCTACTATAGGCTTTAGCAAAGATACTACAGGTATACATGTGCAGAATATACATAGTTTGCTTATTCTATATAGTTTAGTACAATTCAGTCTAAATTTCAGTGTATATTACTTTCTACACTTGCTGCTTAAATACTGCACTGAATTAAACAGTTGTAAATTAACTCTTAGACATAGATGAGCCACAGTTAGTTGAACTCAGGCCAAAGCATGGTGAAAATGTTAAGCATCTAAACAATACACGCTAGGCTGGGCTCAGAAGTATTTTCTCCACCCCTTCTTACTGGCTAATGTGAGTTGGTCAATTAACATGGCAGAATCTCAGATTCAGAACCATGATAAAACTGCACAGAGAAACACCTCATTAGCAGTTCATTACCGTGTCTTTGAAGTAAACAGTGTGCTGTTAGATGTGACTGTGCTAGTTATCCATAACAGCCCACTCATTGCTGTAGTATAGGTACCCTGCCCCTGTATTTATAAAACCAAAATTCCAGCAAAGCAGAAAAGAACCAAAACCCCCAAAGCAACAAAGTCTCTGTAGACGCACACACACACACACAACCCCCCATGTACACTGACCATGCAAACAGATGATCCACAAACAAGCCTCCTCAAACTTTCTGACCAATCCCTGAAATCCTCACTCACATCCATGCAGCAACAAACACACACACACACACACACACACACACACACACACACACACACACACACACACACACACACACACACACACACACACGCACACACGCACTTGCACAGTGTCAGCATTTCATACCTACTTCCTGTAGTGCAACTACCCAAATACACACACAGTTCCACTATACTTAACTGTACTATGACTGCTCCCCTAGACATGAATGGATGAATACCATGAAAAGATGATGACCACTTTAACATTTTCTGTATCATTCTTTCATGGGCATTTCCAGGGGAGAACACATGGCTGATTAGCATTAGCCACTCTCCCCAACTGCTTCATTAGTATGCATTATCCTCGGTAAAGATCTCTTCCCATGCTAGAGTCACAGCTAGGAGATAATAGTAGTGGCAGAGTGGTCTCTGAATCAGAAAGGCTTATAGGGATGTGGAATCCTTCTGAGGCATGGTGCCCACATCTCTGTAAGCGTTGTCTGAATCCCAGGCTACTAACTTTCAATGCATCTTAACTATATGAATTTGTATTTGAACATTGTGTAGCATGAACTTCTAAAAGCTATAAGAATTCCTGTTGGCATACCTCTTTCCACATTAGGCTTTCCAGGAGCTAATATCTCCATAGTGTCACTCAATGTAAGAAGTTACTATATTTTACATGTTACTCTGCATTACTGATACTTACATTCTGTTGTTTGCTGTAATATTATAGATGTAGCAATGTCTATGTTCTGATGCCTGTGTATTCATTCTGTTTGCATAAATGGCATGGGGCATGGCTGAAAATTGTCCTTGGACCAGTTCACTTGCTCCATTACAGAAAATGAATTCACAAAGACAAAGATGCAGTCTATCT
Source organism: Protopterus annectens (assembly GCF_019279795.1). Taxonomy (NCBI): domain Eukaryota; kingdom Metazoa; phylum Chordata; order Ceratodontiformes; family Protopteridae; genus Protopterus; species Protopterus annectens. The sequence continues at coordinate 1,513,692,966 of NC_056741.1, forward strand.
GTTAACAAGCTACTTCCTGTGACACAGTGTTTGATTCGCTCAGCCTTCATTTGTCTTGTGTGATCTTGAGCAAGTCACTTAACCAGACAATGCTTTGGGACTCAGTTGGCATAATGCTTAAGGCCTTCGTCTTCCATGCTCAAGGTACAAGGCTCATTCCTGACCTCCAGCCAATGCCTGTGTAGAGTATACATGTTTTCCCTGTGAAGTTTCTCCCTAAAAACATACCAGGTGTTTCCACCACAAACTCATCCAAAGAATGGAGTTGTGGCAACTTAACCACTTCCAAACTGTGTCCTGTCATTGAATGTGTATTAGCACAAATGCTAGATGGTGCCTATTGGGGGAAGAATTGTATAAACCACTCACTTTGGGCATCAGCTGTGCTGCCCATTATCTTCTATATAGGAGAACATGGATCACAGACTATGTTATGTGTGAGGGCTAGTCACTTGATAGTGTAAACAATTGATTAGTCAATATGACCAAAGCACCTAGAACCAATGTCACCCAAAATGAGGATGGGTTTTTGCCTGTGATAAGTGGGTTGAGGATTTGACCTACTCTGATCTATGCCAGGGATTCATGCTAATGGTAGGAGGGGTCCATGTACTCCTACAGGCTAGTGTGTGCCCAATATAAAACCCAGCAGCCTCAAGTTAATAAGCCACTGGATGGCTGATGTCCATTTGCCCAGCTTGGGTTATCTGGGATAGCTCTGTTGAACAAAAGCTGGTCATAAAGCCAATCAACCTGATAAACATAAACTAAGGATTGTTACACTTAATATAGGTTCACTGACAGCTGGGTTTCATGATCATAAGGAGGAGGCTGGACATCTTCTGTGTCCAGGAAACAAGGAGGAAGGGCATTGCAGCAAAGCCAGTTGTTTTGGGATCCAGAATCTTCTACTCAGGGGAGGACAGAGAAGAAATGTTGTAGAAACTGTAGTGAGGGAGAGACTTCAGAAGACAGTAAGGAACATCATCAGAATCAGGGACAGGACAGATGACAATCAGATGCCAATGTAAGGATAGGGCTGTTGTCATAATCTCATCCTTTGCTCTACAGTGGGGTTGTGATAGTGAGAACAAGATTGCATTCAGGAAACAGTTGCAGGGCCTACTACATAAAGCAGTACATCATGAGTTGGTATTAATAATGGGAGACCTTAATGCACATATCAGGACAAACAGAACATGATATGAGTTCTGTCTGTGTACCCAGGCAGTCCTCATATCGGGACAAACAGAACAGGATATGAGGACTGCCTGGGAACACATGGGTGAGTCAACAGGAATATAGACAGAAAGGCCATTCTAGACTTCTGTCTGGCAAATGACTTGATGGTGGCAAACACATGGTTCAGCAGGAGAGACATTCACAAATTCACATATAAGCATGGCCAGCATGCAACTCAGGTAGACTTCCTCCGACAGCATAAACGACTGGTTGCCACAATCAGCTGTGATAAATCATCTGCGAGCTGTGGTCAGAGAAGGCCATCGATCAGCAGAAACAAGGCTGAAGACCTGGAAGTTGACTGGAGAAAAAGCGCAAAAGTTCAAGGAAATACTCAAGGATGTCAGAAAGAATATTGTGAGTGAGGACTATAGAACAGATATGCAGTCAAGCCAAGTACCAATGGAAAGCTGGTGGGAAAATGCAGAAGTCCAGAAAGTCATCAAAAGTAAGAAAGAAAAAGAAAAGAGTCCAGGAAAAAGTGGGAGATAGAAAAGACAGACCAGGTTAAGGAGGAATACTGGTTGGCTAACAAGGTGGCTAAGAGAGCAGATGCAATAGCAAAGAACAAGGCATCAAAGGCACGCTACTAGCTTCTTGAAAATGAATCATCAGATGGGACAAAGAAACTCCATCAAACTGCAAGTTCTAGGCAGAAACATAAAGAAGGTAGTCAAAAGACACCCTTCATGAGGGATGCCACCATCAACCTTCTCACCAGTCCACAGGACATCAAATGCTGATAGAAGGAGTACTTTTAGCAACTTCTAAATGAAGAAAATCCCACAGAAGCTTTACTGTCCCAGATACAGCCTATGATGAAAGACGTAAGACCAGCACTAAGAAAAATCAATTCAGGGTAAGCAACAGGCTCAGATGAGGTCACAGCAGAAATTATCAAGATATTGGGTGAGTTAGGGGAGGCATGGCTCTTGAGGGCACTCATAGCAGTATGGAGAGAAAGGTGTATCCCAGATGACTGGAAAAAGGGCATACTAATGCCAGTGTACAAGAACAAAGGGGACATACATAACTGTGGGCAGTGTAGAGACATCAACCTCCGGTCATGCTAAATGAAAGTTCTGCAGAAGGTAATTGCTAACTTAATATACAGAGTAATAGTAAGATGGGAGATGAAAAGTTTGGATTCAGATCTGGATGCAGTATAACAATCCTAAAGTTTGCAGTGAGACAGATAGTTAAGAAGAAGCTAGAAAGAGTCCAACTGGGCATTCATAGCCTTGGAGAAAGCATATGACAGTCCTGCAATGGTTTAAAGTTCCAGAAACAATGGTAGAATTAATGCAGGATATGTACAAGGATCCAATGACACAAGTACAAACAGTGTTCGGTCTCACAGAGGGGTTCTCAGTGGTAGTGGGTGTGATCAGGGTTTAGCTCTGAGCCTACTTCTGTTCATATTGGTGAGGGACTATATTAGTACACAGGTCAGAGGGGGCAGTCCAGCAAAGCTACTGTATGCAGATAGCATGGCATTACAGGCAGACTCTAAACAAGAACTTCAGCAGATGATAGGGGAATGGAATGCAAAACTGAAGACACATGGGATGAAACTAAGTACAGACAAGACATTTGTAATGGCAATAAAGGGAAGCAATCAGAAGAAGATGAAAAAGAAGGAAAATAGTGGATGAGATTAACAGTTTAAAGCATCTGGGATGGGTGGGAGACGGGAAGTCTGAATGAGGAGGACAAAGCTAGAATCAGAAGGGCTGTGGCCAACTGGCACAGAGTGCCAGGGTGTCAGGGGTAGTGTGACAGAAGAAAGACAAAGAAACTAAAAGTAAGGGGTACAAAATTGTGGTGCAACCAGTCCTACTGTATGGCCAAGAAACCTGGGCAGTGAAGGCAGAGCAGTTGAGGAAGCTAGAAGTGATGGAGATGAAATGCCCGAGACAAATGGTAGGATGTACATTGTGGGACAGGCAAAGAAATAAGCACATCAGAAAAGAAACTTAAGTAGCTCCAATTGCAGAGAAGGTCAAAGAGGACAGACAGGAAGAAGGCAAAAGGAAATGAGGGCATCCACAAAGAGATGGATCAATTGTGTGAGACAAGACAAGATTTCTAACATAAATCTCTTTAAATCTGATCTTAAAATGTTTCTCCTAAATGCCAGCACCTGTCACTACAATGATCCTACTTAAATCCCACCTCTCATACTTTTAACACACACCTATTGCAAGTGTCCTATCTCATTTGTATCTCTTTCTCTTTTTGTCGATTAAAAAAATTCTAACTTTTGTACTGCATGTTATGCATGTTATTTTAATGTTTATGTAAACTTCATTCTCAGGCCTTTTGTAAATTTCTAATATTCGCATGTAAAGCACATTATTGTAATGTTTGCATAAAACTTCGTTGTCAGATGTTTTTCATTTTTGTAACTTTGTAATAACTGTCTGGTGCTTTTCTCCTCAGGTCTCCACTGAAAATGGGCCCCTGGCTGGTTGGACTAACCTGATTAACAAATGCAAATAAAATAAATAAATAAATAAATAAGACCTTCGACAGTCAGGCATGAATGTCAAAGACGGTATGAGAGTGGTATTGAATTGAGAGAGATTGTGACTGTTGACTCGACAACCACATGCCCTGTAGAAAAATGAATGAAAGAATAGGAACCTCCATGTCTTCGATTGCCTGTCCATGAACTGAAGCAAAGTATGGCTTTCAGCACATCCAAAAACATGGCATGCTACTCACCACATATGCAACTACCACATGCCTGAATATTACTTCAACCACAAAATGCGTGTGCTCTCCCAATGTAAGATAAAGGCCACAGTACATTAAAACTGACTATGGAGACAACCATGAAGCACCAAGACAATGCCTTGCAGCATTAAGGTGCTCTGCCTCAAAGATGATCAATAAGGTTACCACCAAGTCAAAAACATTAGCCCCCATGGCACTGGAAGTGGGGTGCATCACATATACCAAAGAAATGGGCAGGCAAGGGGAAAGAAGGGAGTGAAGTCCCTCCTCACCTGTCAAATTCTTTGTTCAAAAAGTCTGGACAAAGCCAAAAATAATGATAGCTGAAGGCCCAAAATCAGGAACAATTTTTAATTACTACTCTCACCTAAACAGGTTTGGCATCAGCATGCATTTTTTTCACAATAATTATGAAATTCTAATGCCTGGCATTATTGACTGACAGACTAATCCTCAGTGGCTTACCAGAAAATCATAAATTTTATATGGGATAGGGAAAAATATAGGGCAAAATCAGGGGTGTTTTACTAAAGTCTGGACAGCTGAGGGGCACAAGTTAACTAGCACAGATTTTCCTCTCAGAAGAAAGAAAAACTCCATACTCATATTGATAGCAGCTTCTGGTATTGTCCCTAGAGTAGGCAATACCAATGTACACCATGCCCACTGTGTTTCACATGCCATCAAGTAAGCCTAAGATCCAAGTAAATAAACTCACACAGTAAACACACATACTTATAAATACCGAGAAACAAAAGTATCACCCCTCCGAAATATAAGGCATGTTCACTTTTGGAACAGGTCACATGGTGAGATTTTCTACTTCCAGTATTCAGAATCAATAGCCTGTCCTTGTGCCGCACTTGAAGAATAGACAGCTATTTTATCCGGAACTTTATGAATGCCATAATGAGTAATTCCCATACATCCTTACAGGTGGCTTGCCACCTCCTAACATCTGCAAAGTTCTAGTGTCAAAGTGGATAATCAATCTGTAACCATTTTTTTCCAGGTTTGATAGCCCATGGAATGTTTTTTTTTTTAATAATTGAGAAATTTGACAATGATGATGGTCCTGGAAGTTTCACTGGGTTAGGTTTTAGATAGAGGCGAAGAGTGCACTCATCCAATACTCTGTTCCATGGATGGAGGAGCCTACCATTTCAATAAGAAAGCACTGAAGAAGCTGAATGGAATGTGGCATCTACCACCTCTGGTAAGCCAAAAAAGTGACAGGTTATTTCACCTGAAGTTTCCCTCCGGATCTTCAGTTTTAGTTGGCAGCATTTTCATTTTTTTCCATGGAGGGCATCTGCCTTGTTCTTCAGTCTGGATAGCTTCTTGTCTGATGAGGTGCATTAATGACAGCTGCATTAGCTACATTCATCTTTGCCTTCACCCCATTTACCTATGTGGTAAGTGGGGATAGTACTTGCTAAAGTCTGCTCATGTCTTTGAAGAAATCTGTTCTCTAAAAAGAAGCAATGATCTTTTGACACTGCACTTGGCTCTGGTAACTTCTGTGGGATATAAGTCTGTTTCATAGCAGGAGAACTGGAGCAGAGCATTAGTGTTTCACTCTCAGCTTCTTTCATGCACATGGTGGTGTGATGTATGAGGGGGGTCTCAACCTTTGTACTCCATACAATTTCTTAAAAGTATAATTATTTAAAACACTCAATTTCAGCTATGATAATTTCCATTATAAATGGCAGGTAGCAATTACTTCTGGCCCAAACGTGGATTAGAAGAGCTTAACAGAGGAAGAGCTTTATTCCTAGATTTGTACTAGGCTAATTGCCTTTGTGAGGCCATTTTAAGCCTAGCCAATTATTTCTTGTGAGAGTCAAACCCTGCACCTTGTGTTTGTAAGATAAACACCTTAACCATTTGGCCACCTTCATGCTAAAGTTTGGAAGCAAGTGCTACACTTTTCTTTGCAGTGAACAGCTTGCCTTTTGTTTCTGTAGCACTCAAAGGCTGAAGTTATTTAACTATTTTTATAGTTAAGCATAGCAGAAATGGAATGTGGTAATGACTGCTGATATATCTGGTTTATTGAGGTTGATGAATTACTGAGTCTTCATACTGTGTGCAGGTATGTGTGTGCATGCATGTGCATGTGTGAATATCTGTGCAGTTGGTGTGTGTGTGTGTGTGTGTGTGTGTGTGTGTGTGTGTGTGTGTGTGTGTGTGTGTGTTTGTGTGTGTGTGAGGGAGAAACATGTACATGTGTGTGCAGTGAGTGCCAAGATGTGTCTGGCTCCACTGAGGCCCATAAGTGAATTTAGAAGATAATGAATGAATACATGAACAAATGAATGACTAAAGATGATGGGAGCATCATCCATGCACTTGTAAAGAGTCCTTGAGTTATAGTATTCTGACAAATACACTAAATGAGTGGGAGACTGGCCTAGTGGTTAATGTGTTTACCTTACAGACGCAGGGTTTGAGTCTCACATGGGGTAACTGGCTAGGCTTAAAATGGCCTAAAAGGGCAGGTAGCCTAGTACTAACCTATGAAGAGTACAGAACTCTGAACTAATCCCTAGGAGATCCTTGCAGGAACTAGCAGAATCATTTGTACTTCATTTGTCCAACTGCTTATCTAAAGCCTGTCATTTAGTAAGCTATCTGAAATAGTTTGGTACAGTCGACCTTCAGCTAGTCTCTGCGTAACAAAATATATCATGGGTGATTCTGCTGAATGTTGTGGAAAGCTTGTGATAAAAAGCATCAAGAGATTCAATTATATTAATTTTATTATGGAGAAAACCAAAAGCAGTCAAGAATGCTGTTTCTGTACCATGGCTAAGCCAAAAACCATGTTGTGTGTAGGAAAGGACCTATAAAATAATTCCTATAGAAACTGGGAATAAATGTATTTTTCCAAGATTTTAGTGGCAAGAAGTCAGTAGGAAAAAAAATATTACATGAGCAAAAAGGATCCACTTTCAACTCCATGAAATAACTATTGCAGTTGTCCTTATTATGGGATGTATGATTATAATGCAGTGTATGTGTTCATACAAACATATAAAATGCTTAAGGCACTCAGCTAAAGACACTTCTATCTGTACATTCCTGGTCAGCAGTTGTTATAATTGTGGAGTTCTAACCTTTCCATAATCTCCTGAGCAAGTCTATAACGAACACAAACTAAGTAATCCACATTCAATATATTCGTTCTTATTTACGAAATCTAGAGAGTGGGAAGGACTGAGCAAATGACCTGTAATAGTGCCATATTAAAACGCATTCAAACTTCAGTGTCATGCTTGACGACTCATAGCGAGTCATCATACTAACTAACCACTGGTCCCGAGTCTTTTATTTTTAGTGGCACTTACCCAGTCAGCAAAATACATTAAAAAAAAAAAAAACATCACTAAAATCTTTATCTGGCATGCGTTATCAGAAGTTCTATACTTCATAGCTTTCTTTTAAGTAAGTGTGCTGAAATGTTTATAAACCTTTGATCCTCATCTGTCACATGCTCTGGACAGCTTTTTACTACCAAATTCATTTGTATAGTTTACAGCAGTTACCTGGAAAATATTGTCTTAAGAAATTTTTTGCATTTCTAAGATGTTAGCTTAAAATGCATAGAAACGTGTAAATCTCTTTAATAAATCACCATGAAATTTTTATACCTACTTTCAATAATATATGAAAGGGATAAAAAATATTCCACAGAAAGGGAGAAAAATATTCAAGTGCAAGGCGGGAAATATTTTATGCACTGCTAGTTTTGTATTCCAGCAAATCCTTCTCAGCTTTTGCTTCAAAGGTTGAATATGTGGTACAATAGAACCCTTTAACATGAAATAACTTGCAGGTGTTAAGGCAGTTTCGTCAGCAAAAAGAGTCAAAGATACAAATTACAGCACCCAAATAAATTGAGATCTAACTTTAAAACCCTTATTGAAATACATTCACTTTTCCCATTGGGAGCAAATTTCACTGCTAACAATTTCTTATAGAGATCTACAATAAAAGCTCAAAATGTTTAACATGAACTCAGCACTTTATCTATGCGCGCGTGTGTGTGTGTGTGTGTGTGTGTGTGTGTGTGTGTGTGTGTGTGCGCGCGCGTGTGTGTGTGTATGCAAAGCTCTGTAATAAAAGCTAAAGTGAAACTTGAATGCAAACTTATAAAGTGCACCAAAGATTCACCTTTAACTAAAAATCTTCAACCTGTTTATTCACTGACAACTAAGGTAACTGCATTATATAATGGAGACTGGGTAAAACATATGTGGGTGTGCATGTTCATAGGTTAGTACTAGGCTAACTGCCCTTTTTGGGCCATTTGAAGCCTAGCCAGTTGCCCCATGTGAGAATTAAACCCTCCACTTTGTGTCTTTAAGGTAAGCACCTTAACCATTATGTCATCCTCCCACCCACAAGTATGCACACTTATACACATATGGTCCTCTACTATGGAAATCAGATAATGTTTATTTTTCAAAAGTGACTCACCAGTAATGAGGTTAGTGATTGGCTTACAGCTATAAAGCAGAAAGGTGAAGGTTGCTAGAATTAATTAAACTCCCATTTCCTGATGTGTTCATCTCATTTAGTTTTCATTTAACTTTTGGACTGAAAATGCCACATGTTCAACAAATTGTATAAAGTTCAAATCAGATACATCCAACACCATTTCAGGATTTAAACATTTACAAAACCTCGTTCACCATTCAGTGTACTTTCTGCATCAAAGTAGGGAACCTGACTAACAAAGTATTGTGAGCAGGTGTTTCAAGCAGATATCACTACATTCATAAATAGCACTTTATGTTTTATTTTCTAAATCTTATTTTACTCTGTGGGAAACAGATCATATTTTCTCAATGAACTAGAGGAGATGCAGCTTAATATTCGTACAATAGAAGGGGGTATGATTTATTCTCTATGATTTTACCATAATGCATCATAGCCACAAAATTATTCTCAGCTCAGCCTAACCTTAAAATAAATCATTCCTACTGGTTTACTTAGGTTCTTTTGTGAAGAAAACATAGGGCTCCCTACTGAGAAATGCCTCTTCACTGAGTTTGTGCAACATAAGTTACTAACTACAGGTTTTTATTCCCCAGTCTAGGCTGTACTGCCTTTCCAGCAATATGTAAACACCATAGACATTTGGCATGTCCAAGTGATGTTGCATTCATTTGGTAGTTTAATACACATTACTTTTACTTTAGACCAAATAACATTTCAGCTTGGGCGTTTGTTTATAAAAATTCTGCAAATGACAATCTAGGTACATGGTACAGAGAGATGGAGCAGCAACAATGACTCAGACAGCATGTATTTGATTAGTTGCTTTGGCCCTATAGGAGAATGCTGGGGAGGGAAGGAAGGTAAGGAGAAGGGTTCATGTCTAGTTGGGTATCCTCAATAAAAACTGAAGACCAGATGGAAGGCATTTGTTTGTGGAGGGATGAGGGTTGCTTGATGGGTTATATCATTTCTGTATGCGACTGATATGCTCACGCTGGACTCACTGTAAGCCCACCCTTGCAGCACTGGGACATATGAAAGGGGACAGTTTTCAGGTTTTATGGGAGGAAAACCCTGATGGCTGCCTGGATGACAGTCATGCCATGATGCAACATGATGGTGATCGGATGGTCAACCGAAATGAATAAGTAAGAACTGCAACAAACAATAACAGAGGACTGTATACAGGGCTGGCCTTAACTAAATTGGTGCCATAGGTGAAGGGGTCCACTGTGCATATCACTGGGCTCCCCTATTCTGAACTAATCTTGCCATCCGGATTACTTTTCTCACAACTTTTCTCTCTTCATTTTTTCCTGCATTCATTCAATCATTCAACACATCACAACTAGCAAGACTACAGTCTGATAACTGTGGAGGAATTAACTGCATTAAGCTGTGGGTTTGGAAGCTGCATGGTTCTCATAAACCATAAGAGTTTACAAACTCTGAGGTGTATTTCAGAGTTTTTTTTAAACAGCCTTTTCATCCAATGATGATCCAAATGAACAAGGACAAAAATTCAGTTTTACTTTTACTCCAATGAAGAAATAAATTGTATCCAAGGCTTAATGTTCAAAGCTGACAGGCTAGCAGAGAAAGAAACAAATGTCTACACAATAGTCACATTCTGTGTATCCCCCTTTGATGTTAGATTAGATTGAAGATTAAGGCACAAACAGCCACAGCCATGTATTATTATAAGTCTGATATCAGACAGGGATGAATCTGAAAAAGCAAATAGAACTTACATATTTTAACTGTTGCTATATAAAGAGTAGGCTTCTGTACCCTCAACCAAAATACAGCAACTGTATATGCATTTGATGTTTGATTGAGTGGAAAGTGAAAAAAATAAAGGACTACAGAAATATTTCCAACTTGTTACTCTTAGACAGTACACTGCTTCTATACAAGCAACAGTGACTCATTGTGCACACCTTTGAAGTCTATGAAGAAATGTTGAAGAAATAATGTCCACACTGTCCCCAGCCCAACACAAGATATAGATAACCTATGCACATCTCTGTGGTTTGGGACAAAAATTAAAGAAACAATTACATGGTCTGTAGCCCACCACATAAGCAATAGTGACCTTCTGTACACACCTCTGAGTGAGACCAGTTTTAGACTTACTGGGTATCAGGGCAAAGGTAACAACAAAGAAAATCCACCTGCACAGCCTTGGGGTGGGGGTGGGGGGATGCCAGACCCCTAGAAGCTCTGAAGGTCTGGATATTCTATTATGTATTTTAGTCCTTATTTTATGGGAGGTTAATGTATAAATTGGACAGATAACAAGAATGTATCATCCAGATACCCCACCAAGCAGTTATAACCACTTCTGTGCACAGTTTGGATGACTTGATTGTGATAAAAGAGGATGACCATATAGTGTATTTCAACTTTGTTCCTCTTCACACAAACAGCCTCCTCACATTAAGTATTCCAAGCTGCTTCAAGCAAACTACAAAGCCAGAATAATGAGCAAAGAGAGGTAGCTAGTCACTTCCTTCCACAGACATCATCCACAATTCTGTCTACTTTGTCTGTACATATCCCATTTTCAGGCCAGTTTTATAACTGCTAGGAATAGGTGGGCGTAGCATATTTTCCAGTCTGCGTAATGCTGTTCTGAAAAATGTTCGATTGTACATTAGTTCATGGTAGTGTACACTTGCTAATGTGCATCTCACGCTCTGATAACAGATCACACTACAGTGGGGATCAATAAATTTACCCTTTTCCCCACTGTAGTGCGATCTCAGAGTTGGAATATATAGTATGCAGGGAGTGTGGGGGGCTTGTCCCCCTGAAAAACTGTAAAAACTTGTGCTTCAAAGATACAATTCTAATGGCACCTTTACCCCAACAGCCTGAGGGTCTGATGTCACCTCCGGGTATTTTGAATTATTTCAAATGCTGTCTTTGAGGTAAGCATGTTCAAGATTCTTTACAAGAAACATTACCAAAGTCAACAATACTATTTTATCATGTAAATAGAAATTTTTGTGCCTTTCCACATTTTGATAGTAAACATATACAGTGGCATAGCTAGAGTTTGTGCCGCCTGGGGCTTTCTGAGATTGCCACCCCTCTCCCCTCACAAAATCATTGTGAAATGGGCTCCCCCACGTACACAGCCCCCCCCTGCAGCCATTCCAGTATCCCATTACTTGGCTATTTTACCCATTTACCATAAACACTGTAATGTGTGTACTGCTTTACTTCTACAATGATTATTTGGATTTCATTATAGCACAAACACTGACAGACATCTGCTAAACAAAGCAATACAGTTTCAATGAAAACAGACTTAGCATTGAAACTTCTCTGCCCTTGAAACTCACATTCATTGAAACAGCTTTGAAACCCACATTCAAATAAAATGCATCTGGCCAGTGGTGAATAAAGTTTACCTTTGGGCTGTTTTCAAATCATAGGCCCCTTGCACACATATTTAGGACCATGCAAACATACAAGTGTTCTTTGATTCACCTTCCTGATTGTATTAAATTATATTCTTTGTATAATACAGCCCACTTGTTAGAGCATGTTTTAAATTTATTGTTTTGAACATTTTCCAGTAAACAATGAAACAAAATATATGAACCAATAACACAAATAAATTCCCTTACTTAAAGCAGGTTCCAGCTGTATTTAAAATTGCGCGAACATCTGTGCTATAATGCACACTCATAGATGTGATGTGACCAGACCAGCTATGTGTCTGTTCTTAAAGAAGAACATTTTTTAAAACAAATAAATGGAAACATGTAACAGCCCAGGGTGGACAACCCCTATCAACCCCCCCTAGCTATGCTACTGATACTGTGGAGCTTTTCTTCCAGGGGCCTCCACTGAAGATGGGCTCCTGCCCAATCAGATTTTCCTGTTAATCAAATGTCAATAAATAAATAAAAATAAATTTGATGGCCTACACCCTCATCATCTCATAATACAAACAGTTATTTTCACGGTCATGACATATTTGGTATGACTGTTCTTGGAATTCTGTGTCTGTTTTCCTCCAATTGGTATGTTGCTTGAGAAGCTAACCAGAAAGTAGTTTTTTCTGCTGCACTGAACCTTCCCAAAGAAGGCAGTATAGCTTTGTAATTACTTATTATAGTTCTCAACCTTCCATCAACAGAATGTGGAACACTGCCTCTCATAATGTGGAACAAATGGGCAAAATATGATGCCTCTCGTGGAATAAATGAGCAAAATATGGAACACATACTAACAGCTTCAACTGTGAAGCTTACAGGATGATTATCCATCCATCCTCAACCCCTTTTTACCATTTTCACACATGGGGTCAGCTAGTCAAAGTGTCACTGCAACAGTAAAAATCATCTCAGCCAAGGTTTACACTGCTGGGTGGGTAGCTCTGCCGCGGTACAAATGCCGTATTGTAAATTCCTACATAGCTACGACTATCAGAGGACAAATCCCTCCGGCTACCTTACAAGTAAAAGCATGAACATTTTTCAACACTCTGCACTGTCATAATAATTTAAATTTCATGTGCAAGTGTGGAACGACTTTGTTTATATTCAATGTGGTGTATTTGTGTAAGATGCACACATGATCCTCCTTAAAGGAGAAGATGCCACCACTGTGGTGTTAAGACATTTTTTTAAATTAATTACTACTTTGCAAGTCTGCCCCACCCCCGTAGCTACTCTGCTGACACACAAACATACATACATATACAGACTCATGCACCACCTATGTGGGGGCCATGTCCTCCACACTCCCTCCTAATTACATATACCATCCCTGAGATTATACTACAATCGATAAGGAAATATACCCTTCACTGCTATAATATTGAGTCTGTCGATATTGAGTGGTAGACTTTTTGTTGACTCCTTTTCATGTTGGCCTTATTCACATTAGATTAATTTAAGTAGAACCAACTTTATACATATATTTATATATATATATATATATATATATATATATATATATATATATATATATATATATATATATATATACACACACACTGCGTTGTCACCTCACAGTAAGACGCTGTCCGGTTTGATTCTCAGCTAGAGCGTCTTCTGCGTGGAGACGCGTGAATGTGCATCAGGGCTGGTAACGCGGCACGTAAAAATCAACTACCAATCATTAGCGGACCGAAGTTGCGCTGTGGTGACCCCTAACTGGGAAAAGCCAAAAGACACAACATATGTGTGTATATATATATATATATATATATATATATATATATATATATATATAAATATATATATATATATATATATATATATATATATATATATATATCTTATAGATGCATACACATACATGGATTCATATCGTTTAGTTGAAATATGTAAATACAGAGTCACAAATGGTTTAGAAGAAGAAGTACAAAACTCAAAACAAAGAAAAAATAGAAAACAGTTTTTTTGCCGGTGGGGAGCAAGCCTCCATGCCCCCCACAGATGAGGGGATCTGCTTCCACACACTTGCTAATTATATATACTAACTCCAAGATTGCACTACAGTATGGAAAAGGTAAACCCCCCTGATCTGCACTGATCTGCAATCTCACAAAACCATTTTCTGATTCTTTCAATGGGTTGATGTTTTGTGCTTTGAGCTTTCCAGTGCGGTAATTTCTGGTCAGCATTTAAAGATTTTGAGGAAACAGTGGGTTTACACACATTTATCTATACAACACATAGAATGATATAGAACTAGATAATATAGATGATTTTATATAACACATCCTGGTCTTGCAAAAGCCACCCACCATACTTATGAGCTCTTTTCAATTTTGCTCATTATTTTTGCCATGTTATTTGTAAAATATTTGTAATGCTTAGTGATTTACCAAAAAAAATCAGTCAATAATATCAGCAACTATACATTAGTTTCATACTTTTAATTCTTCAGAAAATGTCATTAATGCACAAAAATCTGTTCTATTAACTTTAGAAATAAATTGGAGCAATATTTAAAATTTGTCCCCAGTTTTGGGGCTTTGTTATACCCACCCCATGCCTGCACTATTTTTGTCCTGATCTCCTTCTTCTCCTTCAAAGGAATTAAATGCTATTGCTGTCCAAAATATCTGGTTGATCACTGCTAGCATCTTTTTTTAACACTTACCTGACAGCTGATGCAAACTTAGCATTTCTCTTCATAATAAACATGCACTTAAATGTTGCAAGGTTTCTGCACTGTCCTGTACATGGAGTAGAAATCTCACAACATTGAAGTCTAAATTGGTTACCTGGCACACCATGGTATGTTATCTATTAACTGGGGCAACTCAGGACATTTATACATTTATTTATTATTTAGTGCAAGAAATTACGTTTCATTGAATTAAAAATAAATAAATAAATGTAGAAAAGCACCTCTTGGTGGCTGCCTAATTGGTTTAAACATAAGCCTGACCCTGGTTATCAGTGGCAGTGCTACAGGGGGACACTGCTCCCCTGAGTGGCCGAGTACCTCAAATACAAAAAAAAAAAAAACTTTTTACCAGCATAATGTGACAACCAGCATAATTGTTCTCTTCTTCTTTTGTACTTTGTTTGGAGCATGGTCAACACATGTCTACGTGACAGAATTTCAGCATAACAATACAGAATGTTTACACAGCTGCAACCACCCACTTGAGCTGGACCATAGTGTGTGGTGCCATCAATGTACAACTGGAGATGTGATTGGGAGGTACTAGTCAGGTGATCTAACTCTACGATCCTGAATAATTCCACCAAATGCATCTCCAATTGCAGTGGAAGAAGACACATTGTAGTAGACAGGTAGGAGAGAACTCAGTTCTAACAAGAGAAATTCATAAAAAAATAAACAGCTGCAGCTACATTTTTTACTAACTTAAAGATAGTAGTGCCTTGTCTGAGAGAAGATGAAGTCTTGAAAATTGGACAGCAGCTCAGCCCAAGGCAGCACACAGCAACAGCCAGGTAACTTATTTTAGTTTTCTAAGTAGGCCTGGGCTTGAAGAGAACAATCCTGCCAAAAAGCATTACAGTTGAGAGAGAGTGTATGGTGTATGCTGATTGGCACCATAAAAGACAGCATACTTCTCAAACTGTCCAGATTTTCAAAGAATGTCCAAATTTTGCCTTATATTTATGGTCTGCTGCTCATAAAATTTGTGATTTTTTGGCAAATCCCTGAGGACTAACGTCACTAAATAATGACATTCATTTAAGTTTCAGACTTCCTTTAGAAAATGCATGCTAACATAAATTCTGTTATTCTAGCAACTTTAAAAGTTTATATAGCAACTTTAAAAGTTTCTAAGAGCAGTATTTAAAATCTGTCCCTATTTTTTGGTCTTTGTCTCCCCATTATTTTTGGCTTCGTCCAGATTTCTGTCACTTAGAGGTTGAGAGGTATGGCAGGCAGCAGGAGAGGCATGCTAAATATAATCATAATTAGGAATTCACCTTGGTTATGGCTAAAAAATATTAATTTTGGACCAACTTATTGTTTTCAAAAACAAAAAAATGTTTTATTGCAGCATTCCAGTATACTGATGATGACTACACCTCAAACTTGGAACCTAATCGCTGGCAAAATAATTTTAACAAAGCTAGGTTAGTTTGGCAATATTTATCACCACCAACTTGAATACTTTTCAAGCAGTTTGACTTGCCCAGAATTCTGGATCAAACAAGTTGAGAATGATTTTGATGTGTTCCTTGTAGCTTTCTGACTAATTGTTATAGATTGCTGTCAATAAATAAGAATGCACATGTAAGTTTCAGACTTTGTGTCCTTCAGAAAATGCTTTCTAAGTATATAAGAGAGATTTAAAATTTGTTCCTTATTTTTTGGTCTTTGTCTCTGATTCTTGAGCTAAGAGGTTGGGTGGGCATGAGGGTACAATGAGATGCACTGTGTGTAGTCAGCTAAAATACATTTCTTGGTCACTTATGCATTTGTTCATTCATTTTATCATAAGCAAACATCTGACTGTACACAGTTGTACAAGAGGCCTTAACTCTGTGTGTGTGTGTGTGTGTGTGTGTGTGTGTGTGTGTGTGTGTGTGTGTGTGTGTGTGTGTCTGCGTGTGTCTGGGTCTTTGTGTTTGCATACCAGAGTAATGGTGTAAAGGAAGGAATTGATTGTAGTAACAAGAGCTTCATCACAAGAACCATGTTCTTTGAGTATGCTTCTTGGTTTTCTTGTTTTGTTGACTATTAGCGTGTTTATTATTTGGCTATGAATAAACTGTACAGCATGAAGTTGAGAAGTTTAATTTTAATTTAAAAAATGCATTCATTGCTAACATTTTAAGTTATTTTTGCTGTCACATAGGAGTGAAATGCACTGTGCTTGGTTACAACAGCTTTTATGATACTTAATTCAGATGAGGCAGTCTATCAGCTGTTAGAGCTGCTTTCTATAGTGCAGCATTTGATTCCCTCAATCTTCATTTGCATAATGCGAGTCTGACCAAGTCACTTCACCAAACAATGCTCATGGACTGCCCTTGAAAAGAGACTCTTATGTCCATTAGGCTGTCCCAAGCAAATGCAGTATTCATTTGTCTTTGGAATTCCTGCACACTTCAGATAGCTGCTTCATTATATACTATTTGACTATGAGCCCAAGCATGTCTGATGTAGTTTAATGGATTACCAGATGCATTTTCCATAAATGTGAGTAACAAAAGGAAAATACGTTTAATGTTACTCTTTCTGTTTGTTTTCAATATGAAATTGTTTGATTCATCAAATAGCCGACAGTTTTTTTTTGTAAAATGTTTAATAAAAGTTTGAAATTAATTCCAAATCTCTGTGATCATTGCAAAATTAAAGAAGAAAGTAGTCTTCACATTGACATGTTTGAACAGTGTTTTATAGTAATTGGGAAGACACAGCCAAGTAATGGGATATCGGTATGGCGGAAGGGGGGTCCATTATCCTGCCTAGCACACCATTTGACGAAAAACTGACTCTGATCTTGTTTTCAGAAACTGCAATAGCATTTTCCTCATACTTATCTCTATCTTTTTGATTTTTTATCTTTTAGACCAGGTAAAGGAGACAACCCATGAGCACTGTCTGGTTAATTAAGTGACTTCTCAAAGTCACACAGAATGCAAATTGAGTTACAAAGAATCAAACCCTGTACGCTTGACTACAAGAAAACAGCTCACTAAGAGCTTAGAGACAACCATCTACACTTAGTGACAGATCTTGAATTACTTCTTCAGTTCCTGACACATCACTGAGCATTAAAAAAATCATTAAATTTATTGGCAGCCACTAATGCCAGTTAATAGAGTTTCACAGTTTTTGTTGTTTAAATGCCCAGAAAATGCATGTTGATACAAAATAACATTATTAACTTAAGTGAATTACAATAATATTTAAAAATGATTCCTGATTTTGTACCCCTCTATTATTTTTGGGTTTGTCAGGATTTCTTGACCAAATAAGCTGAGACATATGGCGCTATGCCCAAATTTTCAATATAAATGATTCCTATTAACATTATTTCAACAAAGCAGAAATAGAGTATTAGGTGTTCACATTGCTGCATTTACTTGGTGTAGTTTATGTCTTCCTCAGTACTGTTTTCCTTGGCAGGAACTAAAAAAACTAATATATATTTGTTTATGGTTGCCACAGTATCTCAGTTATTTCATTATATATCATGTACTTTGACTATTTTAACAGATCAGAATTATTAAGTGTTCATTACATTTTAAAGGACCTGTCATAGTAAAGTGATCTTGGAAGCCTTTTTCCCATAATTCACTTCAAACCCCCCATTTAGGAGTTAGTCTAAACATAAGGAAATCATTTTTGCCTTTGCATATGACATTTTGATATTGGATTATGGATGAGTTGTTACCATGCAACATGCATTCTGTAATTTATCAGTAGGATTTGTTTTTTTCATATGTCCTCTGTGTTCCGCCAGCTAGCTACTGCACCCTACAGTGCCCAAGTAAGAAGAAGAACCTGGAGCCAGCACTGCTGGTTATACAAGTGATCTGGTAACTAATAGTTAATTGTGAGTCGACAAAAGGGCAAGAGACTATTCTGGTATGGTGCTTTAGTGGTTTAGCATATTTTAACCTATGACACAGGCGTGTGTGTGTGTGTGTGTGTGTGGGGGGGCTGGTAGTATGAATGACTGCCAGGTTTGCAAAGATCTGGCTTACCCTGTAGCAGTGGTGATCAGATAAGACTGCAGCCATGTTCTTATCTCTATAGAGCTTCGAAAGAAGATAATGTTGATTGGCATGTATGGAACAAAACAAAAACAAAATGGTTCAAACTGCAGCAAACTGCTTGCTACAATGTAGCAAACACTTGCTACAGTTTAGACCACCCAGGGAGTGCTATAGCATTCAGGTTTAACTGCAAATGCCACACTTGGTTTTAAAAAACAGTACATGTTAAAGATTGGTCGATTATATCCCTAACACTTTGCACCTGGGGCAGTTGGTCCTCTCGCCCCACCCTAGCTATGCTACAGCTCATTGTGAATACCTAGACATAAGGTTTTCTTTATGGGTAGTATCATTCATTTTTACCACTGAATGCTGCATTTCAGTCAAGAGGTCCTTTTGAAAATATAGCATGTGGGTAATGTAACTCAAGTGCCCTCAGAAATATTGTGGGAGATCCAAACATGCACTTCCTGAAACTTTGCAAGAATCTGGACTTCCTTTTCTGGGGCATGGATGGCTGAAAACTGTGGAGTAGAGTTCCTTATAGGGGTCACAGAAGAAACAGTGACATTGCTTATTCTTCTTCAGACAGATACAGTCACAAGAGACTTGGGTACTTAATGCCGAGAACTATCTCTGATTCGATCATCATGTTTTCACCATAGACAGGAAGCCCTATCAGGTCCAGTAAATTTCCAAGCGAATATCTTCAGGATCCAAAGAAGTCATCCTATCACTGTACATTTCTCTTATCAGATGCATCACTGAGTACAATGCTCCCTTTTGTATGTCTAAATTCAAGCATATCACTGAACTAGAAAGGACCTAAGGATACCTAACTATGAAAATTAAGGGCCTTGAATCCTTCAACTACCCTCAATAAATTAGCACAGCTCTGCTTATAGTCAGTAGCCTACTTTTTTATGTGCCATGAATGACATAATTTTATTTGACCTCCTATTTCTTTGCAAAACCAGTGGCCTTACAAACACTAACAATATGGATGTAAATCTGCATGAACAGATAAACAAGTCTCACTGGAGGGATAGTCGCTAACTCAAATCATTCCCATCCTAATGAATAAGTTATCACAACAAATCAAAGTAGTACTTTGACAACCTTTAAGGCTGGTCTTTTTTTTTTTCAAACACCTTTATTGAATTGACATAAGGCTAGTTTTGATGATTAGATTGGTAGATACAAATTTAAACCAGGGTTATTATGTACTTGGTTGATTTAAGAAGTGAGCACTATTAATTGCTTGAAAAGGGGAGTGTGCAGTTTTACGTGTGTCTGCTTAAAGGTGTACATGACATCTTATCATTCAAATGATCTCTTGCCTAGTTCCTGTCAAGCTTGGTAAGATCAACACATAAAGAACACCCTTTGGAAGGACAGAAAATATAATTGGCTTTCGACTGTATAGCACCCACAGTACCAAGTTGTTTGTAAGAAATTGTTGAGCTTGTTGAAAGATCTATTCTAAAACTTTGTCTTGATGTTTGAACAGCATGATTTCAATAATAAAAACTTTGAGATTATTTTTTCTATTAAATGTACATGGGATCCATCAGTACATCCACAATTATCCTGTTATGAAAATCTCTGTATTTATGGCATCCGCCCTGCAGCTAGGACATGACCTAGGAAAAGATTTTACAACCTTAGCATTGAAGAAAGTAATGTTTTAAGGATGATAATGGTGTCAAACAGAAAACTTAGGGTTATGAAACCCAGTAAAAGGGGTGGGGTGGTGTTAATGAATAAATAAATCTCTTGGATTTTAAGCCAGATTGTGGTGAAGCATTGCCTGTTGCCTCCTACAGTACCTATTATTGTTTGGTTTTGGTGTTAATGAATTGTTTAGACTACATGGGTAAGATGTTCAATTTTAGTTTGGAAGGTACATCTTATCATACTGTCTCCCTTAAAGAAATCATATATATATATATATATATATATATATATATATATATATATATACATATTATATATATATATATATATATATATATATATATATATATATATATATATATATATATATATATATATATATATACATACACACACACACACACACACACACACACACACACACACACACACACACACACACACACACATATATATATATATATATATATATATATATATATATAGGCATTTATTTAACTTTACAGGACTGTTTATTCATGGGTACTACAACCCCACAGGAATAGAATTTCTTACTTGTGGACTAACATAGGATTCCAGTGATCTTTGGGATTCGGAAAATGTATAGAGATGTAGATACCTCCCATGAGACCCATTATTGCAGTTGGGGGCTCAAAGATGGAGCCCTTGGCTAAATATATTGACATAAATTTCAAGATATTTGCATCTTGCTAACAAGGGGTCTGAAAAGATTCTTGGGACTTTCTTGACAAGATCAGGGGTGTGGTTTGTGAACCAGAGAATGTTTTGCTCATAAGTAACATAAAATATCGTTCTATTGTTATTGCCTACTACATTGAGCTTGATTGGTTCAGAGACTTTTTATCTGCTATGGCAGATATGAACAATGTATCACTGAAGAATCTTTATTCATTCATAGATCTGATCTTGTCTAACAATTTTTTTCATCTTAGAGGGTGAAAATTTTAAACAGATAACTGGAGTTGCTAACATTGTTCTCTGCCATTGGGAACAAAGATATATTTTTGGCAGTGGCAGTATATATAATATCCACTTAAGATGTTTTTCCATATTTCTGGATGACATATTTTATTTGAAAGGGTAGTACACAGTTACTCGAGTATTGTGACTGTCTGTCTCATAGTACAGATGTTTTTAGAGTTTTTTGTTTTACTTTGTATTTGTGGATATGAATTTTGATGATGATGTTTTGTATGAAAATGTGGTCACATGTAGTTTTGAATCAAATCTGTATAGGAAACCCACTTTTTCTAATATATGTTCATTTTCACAGTGCCCATGCTTATGAACAAAATAGAAGTAATGTGTGACAGTGTAGTCAGTTGTCCAGACTTGTTACTGATGACAAGGATGTTTTTGATCCAGTAATTTAGTTTGACTAATTATTTATCTATAGAAACTACCTAGTTGATGTCATTAACAAGATGTTTGAATTTTTACAGGCTAATAATTTAACAAATATACATACTCCCTACCTTTTTTCTGTTTTTTTTACATCCACTCTCTCCCTGCTATACCTCAAACTCTCTCTTTCTCACCTTGTTAACCTTACTTCTGTGTTCCCATATAGCATACAATACCTACCCACCTACCTTCTCTATTGACTCATGTTGCTGATACTTTTTTCTCTGATCCTCTATCTTGGATTGTTCCAACCCACTCTGTTCGCCCTGCGGGCTCACTCAGCTCCCCTGCCCTACCCCCAAATCTCACCCACCCCAGTACATCTACACTTATACTCACCTAACCACTCCTACTTCCTCCCTACATATTACACCCTCCCCTTTCCATGTCCCTACCACTCCTACTTCCTCTTTATCTATAACACCTCTCCCCTTTCATCACCATCTTCTACACCCCTATAATTCACCTACTCACACATCACACCTCCCTTCATATTTAACAACACAATATATATTTCTAACACTACATATTCTACCTTAGCTAAGCCTCAATATGCTTACAAAACTTATTTCATTCTCAATCCAACTATTACTACTTCTGAGCCTTACTTATATCCACTACCTTTCCCAGCCCAACAACACAAATTACACACCATTACTTCACACAACCAGCTCACTCCCTTCAACTCACTTACACTCATTTGTCTCAATCTCCTCTGGACTATATCCCATTTATACCCATCTATTTTTTCACTACAAACTATCCTCTACTTATAAACACTGTAACCCCTCTTTAACCATCAATATCTACTCAAACCTGAAAATATACAATATACAAACAAGGCAATCCAAACATCTCATCAACATAATCCAACACCTAACAACCATACTACTCTCTGGAGATATACACCCTAACCCAGGCCCAAACACTACCTCCCCTACATCTAAATCCATCCTATTTGCTTCTCTAAATGCCCAAAGCATAGTTATCAAAATCCCCAATCTCCATGCCTGGCTTCTTAACAACAAACCTGACATCTTAGCTATTTCTGAAACCTGGTTAAAACCTCACATAAAAGATATTGAAATAGTGCCACCAAACTACTCTATCATCAGAAAAGACAGGGCCCACAAGAAGGGTGGCGGGGTAGCTCTACTCTACTCATCCACCCTTTCCACTACTCCCTACAACAAACCCATTCCTCACTTCTCCAATGCTGAATTAGTTCTAGCTCTGTTTCAATTAAATAAACACAAACAAATTTGCATAGCCTCACTTTACATCCCCCCTGGAGATAATACCTCTGTACTTGAGGATATCCTATCCTGGCTTTCTACCAATATCAGTAATGAAACCATTCTCATGGGAGACACAAATATCAATTGGTCTTCCATTAATTCTCCTACACACCCCCTAAACATCAACCTATATAAGTACTCTCAGCTAATCAACCTCACTACCAGGCCCTCTAAAGACTTCTCCAGTGGCAGTACCCTAGACTGGATATTAGTCTCTCACCCCCACTACTACACTGATAGTGGAACTCTTCCTGACTCCCTCAGCGACCACCTTCCTATTTTCACTAGATGACTTCCATCTCCATTACATGTAACTCATAATTTCATCACCATTCGGAACCTTAAAAACTTCAACCCAATAACCTTCTCAGACTCCCTAAAATCAATAAACTGGAACTCCCTAAAAACACTACCCTTGGAAAATGCAGTTGCACACTTCAATACAACTTTCCTTAATCTACTGGATAGTCTTGCCCCCATAAAAACCAAAAGAATACGAAACAACTCCACCCCCTGGCTAACAAAAAACACACTAACTGTCATGTGACCCTGGGCACAGTACCAAAGATGCAAAACTCCAACCACCCTTAATGAATTCAGAACACTCCGCAATTCCGTAAAAAAACTTATCACAGCAGATCGACAGAATTACTTCTCCTTACTCCAAAACAACCACAAAACCAATCCTCAGAAATTCTGGAAAGGCATCACTACCCTCAAAAAACCTGGCACAGCAGAAAACCCAATCCCAGACCCAAATGCACTAGATATAGATCTAGCTACCCAATTCAACTCTTTTTTCATAGACTCTATTACCAAACTAACCTCATCCTTCTCTAATAACACCTCACCCCCTGCTTCTGCATCCCCCCTCCTGTCATCCCCTTCATCTCCAATCACTCAACTCCCACCATTCTCCCTAAAACCCATTCCTACTTCTACCATAAGAAAACTCCTGCAAAAACTAAAACCATGCACCAATGCTCCCGATAACATTCCCTCATCCTTCCTCAGCATAGCAACCGAAGCCATTGCCTTCCCCATCAGCATCCTAATCAATCGTTCTATCCAAGAAGGGCTTGTACCCAAACTCTGGAAAAGGGCATTCATCATTCCCCTGCACAAAGGAGGCAATAATAACAATATTACTAACTTTCGCCCCATTGCCATCCTCTCTCCTATATCAAAACTTCTAGAGAAATGTATTCATCTTCAACTCCTTCCCTATCTCATAGATAATAACTTACTAACTCCCACACAACATGGATTCAGACCCGGCCACAGCACCATGACTGCCCTCCTTTCCTTCCTGGAAACTGTAAATAAAGCCAGAGATTCTGGCTCTACTGTATCTACACTCTTTCTTGACCTCTCTAAGGCCTTTGATACCATCTCTCATAACCTTCTCCTAACTAAACTATCTAACCTAAACCTATCCCTTTCCTCTCTCAATTGGTTCACCAGCTATCTCTCCAACAGGCAACAAGCTGTCAAGTGGAAAAAAGTCATCTCCTCTTTCCTTAACACACCCACTGGCGTCCCCCAAGGTTCCATTTTGGGTCCTCTCCTTTTCAATATATTTATAAATGATTTCTTCCACTCAATACCTCATGCTAAACGTATTCAATATGCAGATGATTCCACAATTATCTGTTCAGCCACATCCATCCCTGCTCTCTTAAAACTGACTCAAGACGCCTTTTCTACCACAGAACAGTGGATGATGGACAATCATCTAGCACTCAATGCATCAAAACCAAACTTATGGTATTTACCCCTCAAAACCAACACCATTGATAGAAAACTAATTTCCATCGCTAGCCAGAATAACACACCTCTTGAACTGGTATCTGAAACCAAACTACTAGGAGTCCAGATTGACGACCAGCTTAAATTCAATAACCACCTACAACTAAACATAAAAAAACCCACCAAAAACTTGGCATGCTCTATCGACACTATCGATTCCTCACTAGATCTACTAAGCTCACTCTTGCTACTACATTACTCATCCCTTCCCTTCTTTATGGTGCCCCTCTGCTAACAAACCTACAATCCTCTTTCAAAACAAAACTGTCCTCTTGTTATAATAAAATTGCCAAATTTGCAACTAGCCACAAATCATCTACCCATCACTGTGTATCTCTCCACAAACTTAACTGGCTAGAGCTTCCCAACCATCTCTCCCACACTCAGCTTACTTTTGCTCATAAACTAAGTTTTCAGCCCTCCCTCTGTCCCTCTCTCAGCTCTACCTTTAAAATGCACCTGCCACAAAGACTCCTAAGATCTAATAACCAAAACTTAATAGAACTGTACAAACCCCGTCACTCTCCAGGACAAAACCTCCTGTCCTTTGCCCTGGCACGCCTATGGAACTCCCTTCCTCCTTCCATCCGTATCACCACCAACCTCCCTGCTTTTAAACAAATCACTGCACTCACATCTAACATCCTCATGGGAATGCTCCTGCTCCCACCCCTCCTAGCCTATTCTTCACTTCCTATGGGCAGCTTTACCATATATTACCAGACACCGAATAATAAGCCAACTGTAATGACATCTTATAATTCTTTGATTCTATGATTTCACTCAAGAAACTATATATTTACTGCAGCAATGCCTTGTTTTGCTACAAAATGTAACCTTAACATTTTTATTATACCTGCTTAAATCTTAGTGTTTCTAAAAAAAAAAAAAAAAATTTCCTTTGTAAATGCTTAATCTTTGTTCTGTCTTGAACCCACAAATTACCACAATTATAAACTGCTGTAATCTTTTTTGTTTACCAATGTTTTAAAGCTTTGTCTTTAACTTACAAATGATTGAAATTGTAAACTGCTGTAATCTTTTTTGTAACCTTTGTTTTGGAGCTTTTCTCCCCAGGACTCCATTGAAAACGGGTTCTTATTGGCCCAATGGACTATCCTGGTAAACCAACTGCAAATAAATAAATAAAAAATAGGGATAGTCAATATACACCCATTTTGTGAAAACCCATACTAGGAGGTGTCAAGAGACCCAGTAAGAGTTTTTCCTTATTCAATGATTTTGTATCATTCTGTTGACTCTCATGGCATCAGGGTATTATGAAGAAAAACTGGGACTTGGTATTTAAAGGTGTACCAGATTTGGTAAGTGGGATCTGGTCCAAAATCTGTGTACAAAACCACCTATAACATTAAATACTTGTTAGAAAATGAATATCTTAGAGTTCACACACCATGAAGAAGTGTGGTTGTTGCCACTATTTTGGGTACTTCAAGGATGAAGTTTCTATTAATGTTCATGGTTACCCCCACCCCTGACTGTTGTGGAAAATTTCATTGCAACACATGTGGGGTGATGTACATTGCACAATGTTCTGTCTGCCCTGCATTTTATGTGGGCAAGACAGACAGGAAACTTAGTAAAAGAATTTAAGAAATCTGAAAAGCATTACAAATAAAGATAAGACTAATGCACTTTTCAAATACTGTTGTGAATGCAGACTTTTACATTTGTTTTCTTTATTCTTGAGAAACCTGAAAAATCTTCACGGCGTGGGAGACTGAAAGAATGTATTGCTCTTAAGTGAAATGATATTGCAGATTAGGTTAAGGGCTGATATGTCTCCTGGTCTTAATGAACATATATCCATTTGGCCGTTTTAAAAGAAAAAAGTTATAGAATGAAGAAATAACTGCTCATAGCTCATGTTTGTATATTTAAATGTGCAATTTCTCATTGTCATTCTGATTAAGTTTATAAGGAGCAAAAGTGCTAAATAAATCTGGAAGATTATTTTATCCTGTGGCAGTGTTCCTTTGGTTTATGTTGGCTTGCATTTGGAGTGCTTGGCTTTTACTTGTGTTTTTTGGCTTACATACATAATAAATCAATGTATAAAGCTAGTTCATAAGGTCAGGAAAATGGAATATTGCACAATAGTAAGAGAGGTTATAGTTGTAATTATAGGAGATCTGAATAAACATATAACATGCTATATACTTAATGCAAATATCAGTAAAGCATTTCATATTCTGGAAGCATTCAGAAGAGAGCTGCACATTAATTTTTTGGGAATTTTCACTGTTAGTAGACACTTGTAAATAGTTGTTCTTGTTTGTTCTTGTTCATATTTGTTCTTTTTTATGCTCACAAATTTCTAAATACAGTTATTGTCATGATCAATTTGCTTATTTAAAATCTAATAAAAACTTTTAAAAAAAAGAAGAGTGTATCACCTTCAGGTAACAAATACAGTATTTTGTTTTAGATGAGATTTGTAAAAAAGGACTTACTGAGTTAAGACTAGGTTTAATAAGGGGTATAAGATGACAGTGACAGGAACTTAGAGATGATAAACTAGGTATATTAGTACTATGTAAATGCAAAGTCCTTTGTGACTATATAGGGAAAAGGACACCTATATGGCATGGAGGCTGTGTGTGTGAGAGAGAGAGAGAGAGAGAGAGAGAGAGAGAGAGAGAGAGATTTATCCAGGGAGAGACACAGTGACAAATCCACGTATTTCTAAAATATGATTTTAGTGAGGACTTGAAGAGGCCGGGACTTGCATAAGTGGTTTTACTGACTTGACTAATAGACTTGATGATGGGGTACTGGCAAATACCACTTACCCATGCTGCCAAAGAAAGAAAACAGTATTTGTAACCTCTCAAGCTCTGTTTCAATACACAGTGCTACCATTTAGCCTACAGAGGTGTCACATGTACCCTTCAGAGACAAAGGGATAAAGTCCAGAAGCTGCACTCAAGATATGCTGCTGCTCACCCTCAGCATGCTTTTTCACCCAGAGGAGTGGGGGTTTCATTTGCCCAACACACAGGCTGTGCTCGAATAAGGCAGGCAGACTTGACTGCGAATGCTACGGAAAGTAAACAGAGCATGGTAGAAGCCACGTATTTGTAATCTCTTAAAGAAAGACCATATGTAGAATAAAACAGTCATCATAAAAATTGGTCTATACCTTTCACTAAAAGTTAGATGAAAGCTTTTCATGGACTGGCTATTTACTACAGAAAGTTTGTACTTAGCTTTACAACTACTACCTATCCTTGGAAAGAGCTCACAAAAGGAAAGATTACTGTGAAGGTGCAGCCCCATAGTTAGGATGGGGCAAATGGTGAGCTTCCCAGGCACAAGTTATTAGGAGCACGTTTAGTACCTCAGGTGAGCTACTGAGTGGGAACAAGTGCAGTAATAGCATTCATTTAAACTGCCACATCAATCAATCAATAAATAAATATTGTGGCTGCTTAAATGAATATGTTTACTGTGTGTGTGTGTGTGTGTGTGTGTGTGTGTGTGTGTGTGTGTGTGTGTGTCTGCGTGTGTGTATGTATGTACCATACCTCTCAGTTTGGAGCAGACCAAAAATAATGGGGGAGACAAAGGCCCAAAAATTAAATATTGCTCTTATAACTGTAGAAATTTGCTAGAATAAAAGGTCTTCCATTACCATGCATTTGCTGAAGAACATGAAGTCTGAAACTCAAATGCCTGTCATTATTTAGTGAACTCAGTCCTCACTGATTTGCCAAAAAAAACAAAAAACAAAAAAAAAAAAAAAAAAAACAAAAAACCCCACAGATTTTATGAGGAGCAGACCAAAAATATGAGGCAACAAATTTGGAGATTCTGTGAAAATCAAGACAGATGAGAGGTATGCTGTGTAGAAAGCAATTAGTAGAAGTGTGTTAAATTTATAAAAATATTGTTTTTGTGGATTCAAGTTCAAGCTGAGTTGGCACCACTCTAGTTACAACTCTGCTAAGTTTCAATGGCCCTGTGAGACAAACAAAGCATTTAATCAGCTAAAAAGAATACTATGTTTTAAAATGTTGTTAGTGACTCCTGAATTTACTAATGAATTTACACTGAATATATCATTAGAGATAGCTCTGGAAAGGTGTTGTCCCAACATATTCAAGTTGAGGAGCGTCTTTTGTTCTATATATTTCAAAAATTAAGCAATGCTGAAAAAAGCTATTCTGCCAGTGAGAGAGAGTAGTTGACTCTAAAGTGAGTCTTTTACTCCTGAAATACTGTTTATTAAGCAGACACTTCTGCCTAGTAACTGATTATGCCCCAGTACGATGGGGTGAGTAAACACCTGAGAATGCAATACATTTGGATGCTAATGAGCAATATTCCCTCCAAACCTTCCAGTATGCACTGACCCACAAGCCTCAACTGACACTAATAGGATGATGAGGACTCATCATCATGAGTCCAAACCCAAAGGTTTTGTGGTGATGGGGTAGTTGTAATACCTTCCATATGGAAAAAATTAGAATATGCCTTTATACATGTTATGTATAGAAACATATGGAATTTACCTTAAAAAATATGTGCAAAAGGACTTGTGTCAGTAAATATCTCACAACACTTTAGTTAGGTTATCAACAGTACTTTTCAGGTAATAAGAAGTCAGATGCCAATTTAATGTGGTATAAAAACAGTTTGCATGCTCAAATCAGTGCAAGCCAGGGAATTGGCTCCTCATCTGGAAGTGCATTGTAGATCAGAGCAGAGATTCTTTCCATAAGATTTGTAGAGTTCAATGGCCCAGGGAGGGTTCATTTTGGATATAGCCTGAGGTATACTCAGAAGAAACTTCTTCTGTGTTTAGTGAAGCTGCAAGAAAGGCCTGACAGGATCTGGAGCTGTGATTTATCTTTTTACAAGCCAGAGGATGTGGAGGATGTTAGTAGACTGGTTACATTGAATTATAAAGCATTTTATGAATGTACTCCTCAATCTGTATTAACACTATACTAAGTGGGCTAATTTTATGTATCTGCTTCTGCTTTGGAGTGCTTCCTAAGTCTTGAAAACTTAAATGACAGCAACAACAAAAACAACAACAAACGGTCTGGACTGAGGCAAGAATTCTTTCTATGAGACAGAGAAGAGCTGCCTGCCTTATGATTTGTACAACTGACTATTACAAACATCAAACTTTTATTAGGAAAAGGAAAGAAATTAACAAGTAAACCACAATATGCATTTAAAGGATGGCGCAGTGGTGCAGCAGTAGCATTGTCACCTCACAGCTAGAGGTTCTCCAGTTCAATTCTTGGGTGAGGTGCCTTCTGTGTGGAGTCTGTATGTCCTCCCTGCATTTGTGTGGGTTTCCTCCCACATTACAAAGACATGTCTGGAGCATTTCTCCCCAGGCCTCTGCTGAAAATAGGCTTTGTTCCAACTCAGGCTTTCCTGGTAAATAAATAAAGCAGTTTTGATATGCACATTTATTTACAGAAAACTAATTATTTTAAAATGTATGCTGTAATATATATATATATATATATATATATATATATATATATATAGATATATATATATATCTATATCTATATATATATATATATATATATATATATATATATATATATATATATACAGGGGCAAATGTTGGGTGATGAAATTGTCCTTCCATTTTATTTACTGATGTAGACTTATATATTTGGTTCTAGTATTGTATCCTCACTATCTGACTTAGCAAAAAAGTAGGTCAAGGATGGCAACAGCCTTAATAAGGGCATGGTAAGTGAGGCATTTATCTCCTCTGAAGACACAGAATACAGGGATAAGGCTTCCAGCATCTCATAGTAACTAAGATTTTTGAGACCAGAGATATTTTTGTTAGGAACTGCTGTGATTTTGACCTTCTTTTACATATGTGTGTAGTGAGATATAACCAAAAAAGTGTCTTATATTCAATAATAGGTGTTACTACTGCAGAATATTAGGGAATGATGGTAGCCACTTAAAATATCAGGACCTGCTAGACCAAGTCTTGAAATGCAGAGACTGAATGGCGTAAAGATCAGACTTTTATATTCCAAGTCTAAGATGACATTTCTGAGAATATTTCCTTTTCTCCAAGGTATGCCAGTGTTGGAGTTGGTATATGTATGTTCTGGGGGTGTGGGGATACAGGGGGGCCTTTTCGGTACTCGACATTTTGGGTGCTGAAATTTCAATAGGGAGACTGGAATGATGTCAAGTATTCTATATGACTTTAGTGAGATATATGCCAAAAAATGTGTTATATTCAATCGAAGGTATTACCATGGCAGAATAAAAGGGAATGATGCCAAAGGGTGCATTTTATTCAATAATGGATCTAACCAGGGCAGACTATAAGGCAGCAATGACTGTATTTGAAAGAGACATTTTTGGCAATTAATTATGAAACATAGGAAAGAATTTCTGACTACAATAGCCACATAACGATCAAAGGAGAGGGAGCTATCTTCCCGGGAGTCCAGATCTCTAATCACTGTCTCACTTTATCATAGGGTGCTGTCAGAACTGTAGGCTGCACTGATTAGCCATTTCCTGCAGGGGAATAATACTACATTTCTTGGAATTAGTTTCAGCCCTCTTTCTAAACACCAGGTGTTAAACTTATGTTAGTTAATGTTGAAAGGTAAATCTATCTTCAGTGGACTCAATTTATGGTCATTTGCAAATCTGGTCAACCAGAGATTGCTGTTAACAGTTTTGAGGTCAGACAAATATACGCCAAACAAGAGAGGACCAAAAAACAAACCTCAGGAGGACAGTACTTGTCTCTGCTGGAAGAGGAATCACCTGCATGGTCAACATGCATTCTGAACATGTGTGCGTTGGCTAGCCATCGTGCTACACAAGGATCAATGTTTATGGCTGTTAACTTATTAACAATTCCTTCATGTGGTATGGTGTCAGTGCCTTGGTCAGATCAGTCTAAGCACCCCTTGACTGACTTTCTCAAAGAAGCTGAAAAGATTTAACAGGCATGACCATCTCTTAACAAAGCAAATTATTGTGGATAAAGTCTAATGACATTTTTGATATCATGATTTACGAGGTCAGTGATGATGCTCCCCCAAGGCTTTACAGATCAGATTCCTCAGGCTCATAGGTCTGGAGTTTCCATGGTCCATGGAAGGTCCACCTTGTAGGGGAGCATCACTACAGCAGTGTGCCAGTTTGGAAAGATAGCCTGTAGCCACAGTAAGATTAGACAGTTTAAGGAGTGTTTTTACTAGTCCCCGTTTGATGATGTTAATTACACAACCCCGTATATTAGCAGAGACCCATGGGAAAAGGGTTTTTGATCTTTGAAAGTAATGGTAGAGGCAGGAGTGACATAGGGGATGATTGGAGTTGAGCTGGATGTTTGAGGGGAGATGTTGGCAGCAAACTTATTTTGCAGTACTTTTCCAATGTTATTTGGATTTGAGTGAGAAACTCCATTGTAGAAAAGTTCAGAAGAATGTTGTGAATTACTTTCTTAGCTTTCTAAGGACGAATAGTTATCCTGTACCCAAGATGCTAACCTCAATTCTAGGGATGCTTTACTGGTCCTTATACTGGACTTCAGTCTCTTAATGAGGTTTATTATACTATTGTCATGCTGGGTAGTTCTAGTCTAACTTGGTAATTTAAGGAGTTTCTTCCTTTTGTTATACAGTTTATATCAACTAACCACCAGGATGGTTTTATTTTTGAACTGCACAGTGTATTTCATTTTAGTAGGGATTGCTAGATCAGGGAGGGACTGCTAGACAGAGATAAAACAACTGGAATTGAGATCTTTAGAAAAGGGTAGGAGCAAACTACATAGGAAAAAATGGGAATTGTGGGAACAATACATACATGGGAGGAATGAGGTTTAAAAGAAAGTAGGGCTTAAATGAGCTATGTAATGTTTGAGAACGATTGGGTAGATTATAAGTGATATAAAATGCTTGCAACTGGGAGTGTGTCGATGTGGTTTATTTTTATTTATATAAATCTATGATTGCCTATGTCATAGTAAGTGATGGTTTAATAAAGATGTTTCTTGCCTTCTGTGTGCAGTCTGCATGTCCTCCTTGTGGTCGCGTGGGTTTCCTCAGGGTGCTCCGGTTTCCCACCACATCCCAGAGACATGCAGTAGGTGGACTGGACACTCTAAATTGGCCCTAGGTGTGAGTGTGTGCATGTGTTTGCCTTCTGTGGAAGGTTGGGTGCCGGGCTAGCAACTCAACACCGTAAAACTCCTCTGCCAATCATGAGCGGACAGATGATTCGCTGTGGCGACCCCTAAAAGCCAAAAGAAGAAGAAAAAGACTTATTTAAAAAAGGCAGGAATTGAGTAATGTATGTAATGTTGCTTAGGTTATATGGTATATTGGAATGTATGTGAAGTATAATGTTTGTTATGTTAATATAGTTTCATTACTTTTATATGAATGTAAATTTGCCTATGTCACAAGTGATAATTCAATAAAGGTGTTTGAGTAAAAAATGGAGGAACTGCTAGATGAGTGTTAGCCTCCCTTCTGTGGTGGGAAAGGTCTGGAAAAGATCCTGAAATAGTTTAAACAGCTTCCTTGAAAAAATATGATTGCTGAGAAAGCAACCAGAATGGATTGAAAATAGAAAGATGCTGTTGGAGCAGCCTTATCAGACTTTTTGACAAACTATTTGACAAACTGACTGTGGAAATGAGTTGTGACAATCCAATGGTGGAGGTTTACCTGGAATGCATTAAGGCCTCTGACTACAGAAGAAATACAAAGCAAAGGTGGTAGTAGGCAGAGGAGTGAGGAGAGATTGAAGAAGGGGATGCAATCTGTGGTGTGCTGTCAGCATTACTTCTGGTCCCACATTTTCTAATGTAGAGGTTTTAGACATAAAAGTGGCAACAGAAAATAGTTTAAACTTCTTCTTGTCCCAGCATTGTAAGGGGGTTTGGCTAGACTGGTAACATGGTTGGTAAAGTGGAACTCAAACTAATTTCAAGAAAGTGCAGACTCCTGTACCTGGGTAAAGACAATCTTGGAGTGGTTAATAAGCTAGCAGATGCGAGGCTACTGGCACAAGATAATACAGATTGATGAGCCACAAAGTCCAGTGTGAGAGGACAGTTGCTGGGCAAATGAAAGTTAATGTCCACTGCAATACAGACGGACTCTAAGGATAAGGAGGCAGTGTTACCCCTTTATCAGAGACTAGAAAGACCATAGAGTGAGTGTCATGTGAAAGTTATCTTTCTGGGGCATATGGACTATGGTTCATTCTCAGCCATGTCCACTGACAGTAATTACAGAACAAGAATCAGTACAATAAAACTAGAATTAACATCCGATTCGGAGATGTGGCCACATTATGGAAGTATACAGAAGCATAGCTGGCTCAAGCAGAACTGCCCCTCCCCCACCAAAAAAAAGACTTCAACTGGCACACCAGGTTCCAGATGAATGACATGAACCCCCCAACTCCTGATGTATTTCAGTCAGGTTCTATTTCTGTGCCCTGCCTCAACCATCCTTCCTCACACTTTCTTTAGTAAGAACAATCATTTCTTCTTTTAAACTGTAGTACACTGCTTGCTACAAATGTAGCAAACAGTTGATACAGTTTATACCCTGCCTGCACAGAGCACTATGGCACTCAAATTTTAGTTAAAAAAAAACTTTTCTCTCAAACTGTAGCACACAGCTGCTAGCTACAGCACTCAGGTTTTAGTTAAAAAAAAGTTTTTTCTTTTTAATTTTAAACCGTAGCAAAATGCTTGCAACAATGTATTAAGCATTTGCTACAGTTTAGACCATACAAGGAGCATTACAGTGCTCAGTTTTGACTGCAATGAAATACTGGCTTTAAAAGCCAGAATTGCGCTAAAGAGCAATCAGGATGATGGATGGCTGA
Source organism: Protopterus annectens (assembly GCF_019279795.1). Lineage (NCBI taxonomy): Eukaryota > Metazoa > Chordata > Ceratodontiformes > Protopteridae > Protopterus > Protopterus annectens. Next base: position 1,513,727,740 of record NC_056741.1, read on the forward strand.
TCATGCCCCCTAACATTTTGTGCCTTGGGCAGTTACCCCTCTCACCCTGCACTAGGTATAGTACTGGTAGTACAGTCATATACAAACAGTAGCAGGATCAACTTATCTTCCCAGACCAGGAAGATGTCAATATATGGCTGAATAGACTGAAGAACATCAGTGGGTTCAGTGTGTTGCTGGAAACCTTACAAGAAAACGGATGCAACAATCAATGCTGAAGGCAATGGCAATGCTGAGCCAGTTGGAAGGAGAGACATACAAGACACACTGAAGAGACTGGGGCATGGTGAATGAACTTAAATGCATTACTAGCTGAATTAGTGGGGTTGAAAATTGTACAAATGTTTAACTGAAATGGCATAGTGGGTACAGAGTGAGAATCAATGGCTGGGTGTTTGCTGCCAGCACATGTATTCCTTTTAAAGTCCTCATCTCTGTATACATGCAGTGGACAATGTTAAAAGATGGTGCATGAACAGAGAAGGGGATACTTCTTGAGGCAACAAGGCCGTGACCTAAACATGTGCTATGAATGCTGGAGGGAAGGGAGAAGGAGATATACATGAATATTAAATTAAAAGGATACCAAAAACTGTTAGGTACAAGATGTAGAAAAATAAGGCAGTATAAATTCTGATATCTCCTCTTGGACCGTCACTACACATTTATATCATCAGGGATGGGACATGTTAGCTCGTATGAGAGATATGACAGGTGGCAGTGCAATGAAAGGTTGAGGGAACATATAGACAATGGATAAGACAGCAGACTACATGTTTGTGCTTGAGACCTGTGTGACAGTAGGCCCAGTGACAGAAAAATGCAACCAAACCATTCCTCCAGCAATGCCTACAACAGACACATAGCATTTAAGTTTTAAGCAGCAATGACAGTCATTCCTGATGGATATGTAGAAACTAATTAATTGTCCTGTACTAGCCATCAGTTGGGCTGTTTTGGGGGAGAAGATAGGATGATGTAAGCCAAACACAAGGTGCATACAGGTATTCCAGGAGTTGGGCCAATGAAACTGTCCTCTGAATTCTAGGTGCATTGTTCTTCAGCATGCAAATGTAAATGGCAAATTGTAATATTAACTATTTCTTAAACTGTAATGCCATGTACAAAAGAAACCACTATCTTTGGTGCACACTTTTTTAACACTGAAAGTTATACATGAGTATGAAAATATATGGAATGCTTTGGTTGCATCTATGTTAACTTGTAATAGCAGTATTCAGTATCTTATGACTTAATTACTTTTTTAATCAAGTTCTGACAAACTGCAGATCTGACCTTCACTAGCATTATCTGCTCCTTTACAAATGGCAGCCAAAGCCCCATTTTCTAGAAATACAACAAGATGGCAATGAAATAATTTAGGTGTTAAAACATAAGTCAATAATAACACCTTATGACAAATAACACAGATGAAATCCAACATGACTGAAGACCATGGCTTTATGCAAGTGCTGCAAATAAAGAATGTTGCTTGACTTAGTCTTTGATGACTCCCCCCCCCCACACACACACACACATTACACGTCTGTATAAACTGAATTCTTGCATGATATTGCTCATGGTCCTTACTGTGACATGCAAGGCTGTTTAAATGAAGTCGGCAGGACTGCTTCACAGCATGACCCTTGTGTGAACAAGGCTTTCTTTTTGTTGTGCTACAGCCTGTTAAACTGCTCCATGTGGCCAGGATTAAGGATGGTAACTAAGGATTAGCACAGAGTGCACACACTGCTCCAGACCAAACTGAACCATGAGGGATACTAACTTAAATGCTGCACTTTCTGGAAACCTGGATCCAAACATAGCATAAGACAACATAACAGGTATGTACAACATTGTAACTTGTGGAAATGTGTGAATGTTGTAAGGATGAATACAAGTCTGCCACTTGCTGGAGAAGCCATACCTTAGTAAAAGAAAGCTGAAAGCTTTTCTGCACTAAGTTTTGCTGAAAAGGAGTTGCTGGGCTCTTTTTTAAGACAGTACTTTTTTAACCATGCAGGACATTTTCTTGGATTAAAGCTGGGCGATTTGAATCTGTCTTCTCATTGCTTAAGTAACATGCTGTATAACTTGTTTGACTCAGAGCATGATTATTTTGATGCACTTTTTCACATTATGGGCTTTAAGGACTGCAACCAGAATTAAAGTTTAAGTTAAAACATAGCATACACAGATACTTCTCTGCTCAAAAAGAAGTACAGGATTTAAAGACTTCAACCAGTGTTATTCTAGTGTTCATATATGTTCTTGTGCATCTACAGTTATGTCATGTTTTGATACATATAAAATAACTGGTACGTATTCTTTTCAGGATATATGTTTGTGTGTGTGTGTGTGTGTGTGTGTGTGTGTGTGTGTGTGTGTGTGTGTGTGTGTGTGTGTGTTTTGGAGAGTTGAAAGATGGAGAGAGAGCATATGGAAAAAATTAGGAAATGACAACCACATATAGAATTAACAAAGATGAGGAAACATAAAACATGTACAGTATAAAAGTAGGAATACATTGAGCAAAATGTTCAAAAAGGTACCTATAATAGTATGATCTAATGAATGTCAAACGTAATGAAGACAGAAGCATAAATAGATCAGGGGAGGAATCGGTGTTCGGCAAAAGGATTGATACCAGGTACAGGATCTGCAGAACATATGAGACAATGGCCCTAAGAATACATGTTAAAAAAAAGGTGTTCAAATCAGTTTGTAAGGCAGAAATGAGAGAAAACCAGAGCTTAGGAAGACAGTGCGAGAGAAAAGTTCAACCCAGTAATGATTTCTTAGGTGACTCAGACAGGAAAGGGGATAGCAGTGTGGAGAGGGATAGAAGAGTAACCAAGCACTGACAGGCATGTTGTCCACTGTTCTTCACAGTGAAATGATAGTCTGTGAAGAACAAGGAGTGTAGTGAATTGACATGAGACTATTTCATGACAGACAGACAAGGGGAAATAAACTCTTGAAGTAGCCAGCAGCTGGGCATTCACTTTGCTTACTAGTGCAGTTTATATATTATAAACGAATAAAGATAAAGGATCCTACCAAGGTGGAATAAAGAAAACAGAACGGGGGCAGCCTACAGCCTAGAATACTGAAACATTAAGGAAAGTTCTAGTAAAATACTACAGAATCAGAGAATGAGAATGAAGTCTAACACACTTCTGCTGAAAGCTAAGGACATCTAAAATGAAGTGAAGCTGGTCTCAGTAATAAAATGTGTTTAATTACAGGCAAACTGTACAGCACACAGGTAGTAGTGCAAAAAGTAGAGGTATACAACTGAAAATAAGTTTCACTGTTAAAAGTATTTTGAACTCAATCTTCACAAATGCTAAGATGCTGTTAATGATGAATCATGATCTGTTAATGATATGCTATAATCCACTGTGTAGCAGCGACACTATTCCATTACTATGACTCCTTAAGTTGAATACTAGCTATAATACTGTTAAAAAGTTGTCATCTGTGATTGTAATAGGGCCATGTACAACATAATTATATGGATTATCCTATGTGATTTCACTAGGAAACTGATTTGAAATAAATCATATAATAAAAGTTAGCAGAGAGTAAGTCATAAACAAACCAAGTACTGATGCATAAAACCATACCTCATGCAGTGAAATACAAAGCACAAGATAAACAGAATATTTAAGTACAGTCAAGGCCTTTATTTATAACATCACTTTAATGGGAAAATGGGTTTAAAGGAAATATAAAAACATTTTTTATGTACTTACATCCTTTTTTGATCAGGCTAATCCCACTAGGCCAGTTTCCTATTTTCATGGAAGATCTGAGGTGGTATTCCTACTGACTGGAGTAATTTGGCCAGCACATTACAGAACTTGATTAGTCAACTGCTAAATGTCACAAGATTTTTAGCATCCACCAGAGCTGCCACCAACTCAGGCAGATAGGACCTTGTTTAACATCTCATCTGAAAGGTGGCACACTGACAGGACACAGCACTGCCTAATGCTGCACTAGATTCATTTTCTGTTACTGATGCTGTAGTCACCTAAGGTGGAAATAGAACCCACAGCCTTCTAATTTTTTAGCCCAGATTGTAAGTATTCTCCCTGTTGACCCACTGATACTACATAAAGAAGAACTTAAGAACATTTTTCGCAAACATAAGTCTAAAAATACTTGACACAAATATTAAGTCAAAAGACAGGAAGCTTTGTGTTTTTCCATTAAAGACAGCTGAAAGTATAGCTCTTTCCTGATTAAAAAGAGTCTGCCACCCCAGTACCCAGTTTCAAGAAGCAGGATGGTCATTATATGATGCAGCATAGTGGGGTAGAGTGCCAGCAATCTAATTTTCAGTGAGGGTCAGATTTCGCCTCTACTAGGGTCTGTGTTGTAGCCAGGGGCGGCTCGTGCCATCGGACTGCCGGACTGCAGCCCCCCAGCAAGAAAAAAGAAAAAAGTACTTTTTAGTTTAACTTATATAATTTAATTTTTACTGTCTTTCTCTTATCAGCCGGCTGCTTTACACCGACTGACTCATCTACGAGTACGAGCATGCGCACTTTCGATTTCCGCGTTTTAAAAAAAGAAGGTTTTTTTTTTTCTCTTTCTCTAAGAGATCCACTCAAGAGCTGCAGTCCGGATAACGAATTAAGGCATCAGTGTGATGCCCAGCAGTCTATGCAGTTTGGAACCGCATAGAATTGGAAGGGGTTTGGACTGCCATGTCCGCAGGCACATACATGACGTGGATGGGCTAAATGGCTGCTGATTGGTTGTTACTCTCTTCCCGGGCTTTATGTACTGGGAAAAGAGCGAGAAGCAAGCCAGTGCTCCCACTCCTTGGGATTTTTGCCAAGATCTTGGGGACTGACTTGGGATTTGGGGATTTTGCCAAGCAATCTTGGGATTTTTACTTGCTGATGCTGACAGACAGGTAAAATTGTCATGCAATGTTTAAGATCTACAGACTGCAGACTACAGTCACAAATATGTATCAGACGTACTAAATTACAACCATGGTCACAACCTAATAGATTTATTAAAGATGTGTGTGGTTATCCTGCTTCCCTACTCTGACTGGGGAACGTATCCTCTCCAGCCTACACTTACACTTGAAGGTGCTTCAATAAGAACTGAAGGATTTGTGCTGCTATCGACTGGTTCCTTATAAATAATCATTTGTAAGTAACTTATACATTTTGTCTTTATGTATTTGTAATGCTATATTCATTCTCTGATGTCAATGCTGTAGCTTTATTGACCTGTCACCTGGATTTTAAAATTCTACCACTCAGTCTAGTATAGTCCAATACCAAGTGGCTTCCAGTTTGGTGGTTATTACTAGGAAGTTTCGCTTGGTTTGAATTTTGGCCCAAGAACTACTTAGTGATCTTAAGGGATTTTTTTTTTTTTTTGTCATTGTTGTTGCTGTCATTTAGGTACAATGCTAAATATTTGTTGATGACAGAGAGTCGTCGTATGTAGCGTAACTGGCATTTTGGAATTTTGGTAGCATTAAAAATATCATAGAGATGATCTCGTAGGTTGTGATGACTCGTTATTTTTTTTTTGGGCATTGTGTGTTTCTTGACCAATGACTGAGAAACCAATGCAGGTTTGGAACTGTATTCCCTTCATGTTTTATGGATGGGGTACTTTTCCTCTAAAATTTTAGTGTGGTGGTTGTCATCTTGGGAGAACATAGCCAGAGGCTGGGTGGGGAGGTCACTGAGCATATGTGACCAATCCACGAGGCATTATTTCATTATGGAGAAAACACTATTCTGTAGTCGTAGACAGGTGTGTTTTGTTTGGTGTTCATACATTTATGGTGGTGAAAGGCAGCAGAGAAACTGTGTTTTATTGCTGGCTTCATCTGCACCCCACCTCCTGCCTGCAGGTGTGGTGCACTTACCATTTAGGGAACAGAATCGAACATTTTGGTTGAAGTGTAATATGGACCATCTCATGGGCTCTCACCAAAATATGTTCTAATTTAAAATGCTTTTCTTGCAGGTAAAACTTCTCTTGTACCATTCATGTATTTTCTGTTACAGATATTTACTTATTTATTTTATTATTTGTTGATGGCATAGTGCTCAACGAATTAGGGGCAGTCATTGACAAATTTAAACCATTAGCACTAATAACTTGAAATGTTGAGAAAGTAAGAGAATGTGAATTAATACACATTTTCTGAAGAAAAAGATGCAACTTTGAGTAAAGTCCAGTATAGTAATTACCCATAACTAGTGCAAAGTCTCACATTTCCATAAAAGCCCCACTGTGGGCATTTGAGTAGGTAATCTCCTGATTTATGTTGCTTTAACTTGCTTAACTCCCAAGTTCACCATGCACTCTGTGCCGGATGTCATTACTAGTCAGGAGCTAACTAACGCGATGTATGTTACAGGAAGTGTGCGCCTGTCCAGATTTTCAGAGAATGTCCATATTTTTCCCTCATATGTTTGTCTGTTTCTCAAAATTGTGGTTTTCTGATAAATTATTGAAGACCAAAGTCAGAAAATGGCAAACATTTGAGTTTCAGACTTCACATCCATCAGAAAATTCATGTTAATGTAAATCCTGTTATTCTATCTGTAGATCAGTAAGTGAGTGTGTATATTGAACCTAGTCAGTCACTGTAGTTAGCACATGCATCTGTATTCATCATAGGACTGTGCCAAATAACCTTCAGAAAAATGAATGCTAAAGCAAGACCTGTTATTCTATCAACTGTCAAGTTTATACAAGAGCAAGTTTTAGTACTGTCTGTATGTTCCACCAATACATTTGGCCTTATCCAGATTTCCTGCATTAAGAGGTTGAGAGGTACGTGCAAATAAATCGCTTTATTGAATTAGGAATATCCAAACCTCTCAACTGTCCCCAATTTTGGCTCAAAATGTTGCTCTCCCCCTAATAATCACTCCGCATCCGCAAAATGGCAATTTTGGAAGAAAACGTGGAGAGTTTAGAATTATAAATAACTGTAATGATCAGAGTTATAAATTACTTTTATTATAGAAATGCATGTAGATGGTCTTATTTTGTCAACTGCTCAAGTTAACAGTACTAATATTAAAAAGGTGTTGCTTCTTTGACAGGTTTCCAGCTGTATTGTGTGGCAATTTTATATTTTTGCATCACATTTTTGGTCTTTTTTTCATAAAAGTTGTGGTTTACTGGCAAATTAGTGGCAAATCATTAAAGATTGACATTAGAAAATAATGGCAGACATTTGAGTTTCACTACTAAAAACTCCTGATGTCCACCACGGCAGTAAAACTTAATAGTAGAATCAAAACTTTAATAAAAAGAATATAACATAAAATAAGCAGTCCTCAGTCTTCTGATAAGCGCTTTCGGCAAATAAGCCTTCCTCAGATCATATAAAAAGGACTGTTCAGCTTTTGTATTTATAAGGCATCACAGCCATTCCTCATTTAGTTCTCTGACACGCCCTTGTTGCAAACCAAAAGGAGGCCAGCTAGCAGAGAGGTATAATTTCCTTCATTGTAATTAAAGGGGCAGTGCTTCTCTTTACTATAGGATTGTATATGAGAAAACTAATAGCTATGGATGTGAATACATTATATGAATGAAGCAACATTCAAGTAGACTTGCTAATCATATTCCTTCTATTCTTAAGTGCAGGTTTTAATGGCACAATAGTATTCAAGCCTGGTGATCTGTTTGCTCTTAAATTAATTATCCAGCATGTTTCCCTTAGCTCTGTGCGATTATGAACATCACCTCCTCTTGTGGTCTGACAGACTGCCTCTATGGCCTTAAATACAAAGTAATGAGGAGGATACTGTGCTACGTGGGCTGCTAAGGCATTATTGAGATCTTTCTGTTTGATGTCCCTCAAATGTCTGAGGATACGTTCCTTAAGACGTTGATCTGTTTTGCCAGCATAGAAAGCACTACATTGGCAGGAAGTCGCTAAGTATATGATGTGGAAACTAGTACAATCAGCATAGACATTAAAATTGTACTGTTGCCTGGAGTATGGATATACAAAAACATTGGAGCTGTCAATGGAGTTGCAAGCTTTGCATCTTAAGCACTTGAAAGTGCCCTTTCTATTCGAATTGGGCCTATTTCTTTCAAATCCATCTTTGTTGCAAATGAGACGTTTTAAATTCTTCTTATTCTTGTATAGGAATCTGGGCTGTTCACTTACAATGTCTCTTATTTTGTCATCAGTTGTTAATACCGGCCAAAACTTCCTAATAATTTCACATACTTGCTTATTGTCAGCAGTGTATGTTAACAAACACTTAAGTTGCTGTGATTGAGTTTTAAGATCCAGGCTCTCATGATGACTCGATGTGGGTTCAGAGAAGTAGGGACGTCCCTTTCCTCTCCTTAATTCCTGTGGATCATGCTTCAATCTTAGATTCTTTCTTTTATAGGATCTTTTACTTAAATGTGTCTCAATATTTCTCTGTTCTGCTACAAAGTCTTCATTCTCAGTACATAATCTTGAGGTTCTTAAGATCTGATTCTCAAAGATATTATCAAAAATATGTCCCGGGTGTATATTCCCCCTATGTAGATAATGATTTCTCCAGGTTTCTTTTTTATGAATTCCTGTACTGATACCTCTATCAGGATGCAGATGAATCTTTACATCCAGAAATTCTATGGTCTCCGAAGAATGTTTAACCACAAACTCTAGAAAATCAGTGCTCTCGTTGATAAAGTTGACAAAAAGGTCCAATTGTGTAGAGCTGCCTCTCCAAAGGATAAAGACATCATCCACAAAATGGCTGTAGTACACTAGATATTGTTTCCAAGTGCTGGGTATCAGTTCATTATGTTCCCACTTAGCCAGAACCAAATTAGAGTAACTATTTGCACATGGGGTGCCCATAGCCACACCCCATGTCTGCAAATATAAAGAATCCCCATACATAAAGATGTCATTTTCCAATACAAGTTCCAGCAAGGAACATATTGGTTCTACTTCCATACTGTTCCTTGCTAGGAAAGATCTTATTGCCTGTAGACCATAGTAATTCGGAATCACTGTAAACAAACTCTTGATGTCCATTGTCACTAGTAACAAATCTTCATATTTCTTGAGGTCCTTAGTAACTAAAAAGAGTTTTTCCAGAAAATCTCCTGAGTTCTTCAATACAGTTCCTGCTAGTGGCAGGGCCTTCTTTAATTCATTCTCCACGTACATGGAAACAGGTTCAGTTACCCACCCCTTACCAGAAACTATGGGACGTAGGGGTGGGTCAACTGGATCTTTGTGAATTTTTGGGAGTCCTCTGATGTATGGAAACATAGGTTTAGGGCAATCAAAGAACTCATATAGTTCTTGTGAGATATTTGCCTCTATCAATAGATCATATAGATGGCTACGAAAATGATCTACCTTAGTCGTAGCTTCACTGCAACTTAATCTTTTATACGTTCTTTCATCATCCAGCATAGAGAGTATTTTATGCCTGTACCATACGGCCTCCATCACTACTATACAGCCTCCCTTATCAGCAGGCTTGATGACCAAGCTGTCTGTCTCCTTTAACTGCTTCAGCATTTCATTCTCATTAGTAGTTAAATTGAAGAAACATCCTTGTCCTTTGGTTGTATTACCCCTTAGTTTGAAGATTTCACAGGACTCAAAGAACACAGAGTCAAGAACGGAAAAGGAAGAAGCTCACACTTTAACTGGATCTGAACCAAGTTTAGTAGTGAATCTTTCTAATAAGAGTTTAAGCCCTGATATGATTTCCTTGTTAGACAAGGGCCTGAGTCGTATTCCAGCTTTGCCGTCTGATATTAGTGAATTTGTGCTGGATATCAGTATGTTTTGAAGGAACCTTGCATTAAAATACATTTTTGGACAAGCTAATGACAGTAGACGGCTACCTTATACAAAATTGAGTAGCTTTGTTCCCCCTAATCCTCCACCAGTGGAGATGTTCTTGAGATTATGTGAAGGTGAAATCTAAACGTATGTTTCCATACATCAGCAGACTCCCAAAAATTCACAAGGATCCAGTTGACCCACCCATACGTCCCATAGTTTCTGGTAAGGGGTGGGTAATTGAACCTGTTTCCATGTACATGGAGCATGAATTAAAGAAGGCCCTGCCACTAGCAGGAACTGTATTGAAGGACTCAGGAGATTTTCTGGAAAAACTCTTTTTAGTTACTAAGGACCTCAAGAAATATGAAGATTTGTTACTAATGACAATGGACGTCAAGAGTTTGTTTACAGTGATTCTGAATGACTATGGTCTACAGGCAATAAGATCTTTCCTAACAAGAAACAGTATGGAAGTAGAACCAATATGTTCCTTGCTGGAACTTGTATTGGAAAATAACATCTTTATGTATGGGGATTCTTTATATTTGCAGACATGGGGTGTGGCTATGGGCACCCCATGTGCAAATAGTTACTCTAATTTGGTTCTGGCTGAGTGGGACCATAATGAACTGATACCCAGCACTTGGAAACAATATCTAGTGTACTACAGCCATTTTGTGAATGATGTCTTTATCCTTTGGAGAGGCAGCTCTACAAAATTGGACCTTTTTGTCAACTTTATCAACGAGAGCACTGATTTTCTAGAGTTTGTGGTTAAACATTCTTCTGAGACCATAGAATTTCTGGATGTAAAGATTCATCTGCATCCTGATAGAGGTATCAGTACAGGAATTCATAAAAAAGAAACCTGGAGAAATCATTATCTGCATAGGGGGAGTATGCACCCGGGACATATTTTTGATAATATCTTTGAGAATCAGATCTTAAGAACCTCAAGATTATGTACTGAGAATGAAGACTTTGTAGCAGAACAGAGAAATATTGAGACACATTTAAGTAAAAGATCCTATAAAAGAAAGAATCTAAGACTGAAGCATGATCCACAGGAATTAAGGAGAGGAAAGGGACGTCCCTACTTCTCTGAACCCACATCGAGTCATCATGAGAGCCTGGATCTTAAAACTCAATCACAGCAACTTAAATGTTTGTTAACATACACTGCTGACAATAAGCAAGTATGTGAAATTATTAGGAAGTTTTGGCCGGTATTAACAACTGATGACAAAATAAGAGACATTGTAGGTGAACAGCCCGGATTCCTATACAAGAATAAGAAGAATTTAAAATGTCTCATTTGCAACAAAGATGGATTTGAAAGAAATAGGCTCAATTCTAATAGAAAGGGCACTTTCAAGTGCTTAAGATGCAAAGCTTGCAACTCCATTGACAGCTCCAATGTTTTTGTATATCCATACTCCAGGCAACAGTACAATTTTAATGTCTATGCTGATTGTACTAGTTTCCACATCATATACTTAGCGACTTCCTGCCAATGTAGTGCTTTCTATGTTGGCAAAACAGATTAACGTCTTAAGGAACGTATCCTCAGACATTTGAGGGACATCAAACAGAAAGATCTCAATAATGCCTTAGCAGCCCACGTAGCACAGTATCTTCCTCATTACTTTGTATTTAAGGCCATAGAGGCAGTCTGTCAGACCACAAGAGGAGGTGATGTTCATAATCGCACAGAGCTAAGGGAAACATGCTGGATAATTAATTTAAGAGCAAACAGATCACCAGGCTTGAATACTATTGTGCCATTAAAACCTGCACTTAAGAATAGAAGGAATATGATTAGCAAGTCTACTTGAATGTTGCTTCATTCATATAATGTATTCACATCCATAGCTATTAGTTTTCTCATATACAATCCTATAGTAAAGAGAAGCACTGCCCCTTTAATTACAATGAAGGAAATTATACCTCTCTGCTAGCTGGCCTCCTTTTGGTTTGCAACAAGGGCGTGTCAGAGAACTAAATGAGGAATGGCTGTGATGCCTTATAAATACAAAAGCTGAACAGTCCTTTTTATATGATCTGAGGAAGGCTTATTTGCTGAAAGCGCTTATCGGAAGACTGAGGACTGCTTATTTTATGTTATATTCTTTTTATTAAAGTTTTGATTTTACTATTAAGTTTTACTGCCCTGGTGGACATCAGGAGTTTTTAGTAGTGTTTGCCTTTTCTCTTCCTCATTGTTGTCCTTCACAGTGTAAGAACGTTTTTTACCTATTGACATTTGAGTTTCAGATTTTATACCCTTCAGAAAATTCATTCTAATGCAAGACTTACTATTCCATTATTTTTCTAAGTTTATAAGAGCAATATTTAAAAATTGTCTTTATTTTTGGCCTGTGTCTCACTTCTATGTATGGCTTTTTCCAGATTTCTTGCTCTGAGGTTGAGAGGTATAAGTGTCAGAGCCATCACCGTCAGCCAGAGACATTTCAAATTGTGACATACTTGTTGCACCCCACTCCCCATTGTAGTGGCTCTGGATGTGTCCAAGAAAGGCAAGGAGCAGTTATACAGTGTAAGTGTGCAGAGTATTCCCCCATTCAAGGTAGACCACAAGTACGACTGTGGCTTTTCATCTGTCCTTGATTTTGCAGAATGTTCTGGTTTTCTGTCATATTTTTATACTTATAGGTTCACAGGTTAGTACTAGGCTAACTGCCCTTGTGAGCCATTTTAAGCCTAGCCAATTATCTCCTGTGAGATTCAAACCCTGTACCTTGTGTTTGTAAGGCAAACACCTTAACAATTAGGCAACCCTCCCAACTGTTGATTTATGCTTCTTATTATTCAGGAAATGCATGCTGTCACAGTGCCCTGTTGCTCTGTTTCAGTAGCAATGATTTAATGACCATCAGGTAAGCTTGTCAGAGATTGTAAGATGCAAGTAAGCTTTAATAAGCATACTGTTAAAGAATTACCAACATTGAAAGCCTTTTCGTTGTTGCCATACAAAGAATATTTACATAACTAGATAATGTATAAGCTTTGGGTATTGAAATGTATATGACAGTATTTGTAATAAAAGGACAGGATTACAGTATTTTCAGAAGCTCATTACATTTGTTGGAGACTTGCAGTCATCTTTTGTTGGACACTTGCAGTCATCTTTGCAGGCTTTACCCATAAACTAAACAGAATACCAATCTATCATGTGTGGTCCATAACTTGTGCAGGAATCCTTTAAGCAATTTATCTTGAGCTTGTTTCTTGTTTGCTGTTCATTTTTTACTTTGATCATGTCTTCCCCAAGAAACAAGTAGATAGTTGTGTCAGGCAGCAGGTCTTTTTTGGATAAGAAACATTTTTACAAGTGGGGCTATCACAGAGATTGCTACTTTCAGGATGTTACTTGGTAGTTTTATAAAGCTGAATATAAATTATAATTAGAACTGCAGAGCAAGGAGTAGTGGTTTGAGTTGAGTGCTGCTTGTTTTTTTATACTTGATTTTGACTGGCATTCCAGTAATGTATTTAAAAAGTAATTTATTTTTTTCATGCCTCACAACCTACTTCCATCTGGATATTAATTAAGTTGTCATGCAGCCAATGCATTGAAATATTTTTTCTTCTACACTTCATTTTGTCTTGATTGGACTCTTTTAATGACTGTTTGGCACCCAGGGCAGTGTATTTAATTAAAGTTCCAGTTGCTATGGTTTTGAGCATAGCTCCACCCCTTTTCTAGTTGACCACACCCCTCCCATTGGCCCCACCCACTCAGCTGTCTCCTGCAGCCCTCCTTTAATTTGAAGTCACCAGCCGCCACTGGTTGTAGCACTGACTTGGTAGGTTATGTTGCTGCACTGATGTTCTGTGTATATGCTCTAAAACAAGCAGCTATTCCTGGAGGTGGAGGTAAGGCCGTGTGCTTCTGAACTGCTGCACGACATCATTGCTGGGAGCTCCAGCAGAAGTACTTCTTCCCCCCACTGCACATCTCAGTGGTTTATAGCACACTTACAGAATGGAACTATACCATTTGTCTCAAGTATATGGAATGACTGAGTACAGTTACAGGATGGAACTATACCACTTGTCTCAAGTATATGGAATGACTGAGCACAGTTACAGGATGGAACTATACCAGTTGTCTCAAGTATACGGAATGACTGAGCACAGTTACAGGATGGAACTATACCACTTGTCTCAAGTATACGGAATGACTGAGCACAGTTACAGGATGGAACTATACCAGTTGTCTCAAGTATACGGAATGACTGAGCACCGTTACAGGATGGAACTATACCACTTGTCTCAAGTATACGAAATGACTGAGCACAGTTACAGGATGGAACTATACCACTTGTCTCAAGTATACGAAATGACTGAGCACAGTTACAGGATGGAGCTATACCACTTGTCTCAAGTATACGGAATGACTGAGCACAGTTACAGGATGGAACTATACCAGTTGTCTCAAGTATACGGAATGACTGAGCACAGTTACAGGATGGAACTATACCAGTTGTCTCAAGTATACGGAATGACTTGAGCACAGTTACAGGATGGAACTATACCACTTGTCTCAAGTGTATGGAATGACTGAGCACAGTTACAGGATGGAACTATACCACTTGTCTCAAGTATACGAAATGACTGAGCACAGTTACAGGATGGAACTATACCACTTGTCTCAAGTATACGAAATGACTGAGCACAGTTACAGGATGGAACTATACCACTTGTCTCAAGTATACGGAATGACTGAGCACAGTTACAGGATGGAACTATACCAGTTGTCTCAAGTATATGCAATGACTGAGCACAGTTACAGGATGGAACTATACCAGTTGTCTCAAGTATACGGAATGACTGAGCACAGTTACAGGATGGAACTATACCACTTGTCTCAAGTGTATGGAATGACTGAGCACAGTTACAGGATGGAACTATACCACTTGTCTCAAGTGTTACGGAATGACTGCTGGTATCTGCTTCATCCCCTGTATTCATATTTATTAAAAGCAAATGAAAATAATGCTACTGAGCTTTGACAGGAAGATTAGCTGCAGCCATCAGAAACACAATATTTTCATTTTGCATACATTTTCTTCTTCACAAAGATTATAAAGCTGCTAAATTCAAGAAAGACTGAGACAGAGAGGGGAAGTCAAACCCTCTTGCTTATTAAATTAATGATTTTCACATTAAATTAAGCACAAGATCAAACCTTGTATGTCCATTTTCATCTCTCCTTTTAGAAGAGAATAGGAGCTGGGTTAAAAAAAAAGTTTGGGTAATTAGCAGATCTAGAGGAGAGTGCCAAACTTTACATATGCCAGAACACAAGGCAGGGGTAAAAGACCCCCCCCCAATTACTGCAAAGCCATAAGGAATTTGTCCCAGTGTTTCAATGCCTTACCTCATGGCAGTTAAGTGTACACAGTGCCATCACTGTCACCAGGAGATAGCAAAGGACACACAGGATATTGGGGTCAACAGTCAAAGTGGGGCTTTCTACAAGTGGAATAAACTTAGTTTTTTAAGGCTAAAATAAAATTTATGAAGTAAAAACATCTGTTCAGTAATAAAGCAATTGCAGGCAATATACAAGTAACAAAGACAATTTTCTATGTTACTTTCATATTATCAGCAGTTCAGTAATGACAACTATAACTAACATTATGTTACATTTACTGATAATCATGACAGCCATGAAGTCTTTAAAAATAGTCTTAAAATGAACCAGACAATATAACATTTATACTTATTTAAAAATATACAGCCAAGCTGGAGTAAGTACCACATATTTTTAGAGTGAAATGTTACTGTTGGGAAAAATTGAAAAGTAAAAGTTATGGGTGCATATTAAATGCTAAATCTGTGAGTAAAGTGGTAGCTGCAGGTACTGGCAGGACTAACAAGGTGTGAGGACTGCCTTGGCACATAAAACTTTTCCAGAGAAACGACTCCAACATATCGCACAATGCACTACTCACGCCTGCCTCTCCAGTACCTGCTCAAGTAAACAGTGAAGTGAAATGCCAGAGCACAGGGTAGCAAGACAAGAGGGAAGGATGGTTCCTACATACAGATTGCTATAAACAAATCTGGCATTAAGTACCCGTAAACAAACGGTAGAAGTACTCACTAGAATGTTACATCTGTGAAAAGATCTCTAACTGCAGGAACTAACAGAACTCAGAGCACAGGCATTAGAATTGCTAGGCACATAAAACTCGCCAGTTGCTAACTCTGCTTCATATGTATATATACATCTATATGCATGTGCATGTGTGTATGTTTATTTATGGAATACATTCATTTAAGTGAGTACTTGACGTACCACATAGCTTGCAATGTGTTTTGTTTACTGAGTGTTTATATGATAGACTGTATGACTAATCAGAAGTGTAGTTAGTGGGGAAGCTCTATTTTTGGATTGAAAAGGAAGCGTGTACTGTGGAGTTTGTCATATCATTTTAAATTTCTGTCTGTGAGAGTGTTTCGCAGAGTGCAATGGAGTGCTATATTTATTTCACATTTTGTTTCAAGGAGGTGAAGATGTCTGACTTGCTGTGGTGATGTGTTTTGTTTGCTTAGCTCATTTTGTGAAGTGCCTGGACTGCTGTGTTCAGTTTTGTTTTAAGCTTGAGAACGTCTGATTGGTGGAGGTGATGTGTTTCTCTTGATTACTTCTGCCTGTTTTTGATATGTACCTAGATAGCAGTTTGTCTTACTTTACTGCAGTGAGATCATAAAATAAGTAGATTTAAGGAATATGATGGTGGTAGAGCCTATGACACCAGTCACTGGTGTTTTAGGTTTTTACTTGCAATCCAAGCCATAGGAGCTTCAAGGTAATTTACTCTCACCACCATTAACTCCTTGGCAGAATCTCTATTGTCAGTACTGCTACCCTCGGGGTGTACCCCCTTTCTAAAGGATGGCTAGACCAGTTAGTCCCAGTATAAATTTGAGGTCAGGCTTCTGGTCATCCAGGCTCTGTTTGAAGGAGACTAATGTATTGCACTGCTTAACTTGAAAGGACAGCTTATTACAGTGATAGGAAAGCACTGTGTAGTGAATAAATCACTGCACTGTATTCTATTTATCTGCTGGTGAAGACTGAGGTCCCTGGTTCTAGTTTTACCAACCTGTTAGACTTGTGGAGATATAACAAATCAAGAGCGGCAGGATTTCCTAATGGTGCAGTAGGTGAGGCATAGATCATCCCTTGAGAATCTGTAAGATACATTTGTATCCATAAAGACTTAAAAAGAAAAAAGTAAAAAGTCATGGACATTCAGAAGCCATATAGCTGAAACACTTGATGTCCTTAAGGGGTCATTTACATATAGGTTCATAGGTTGGTACTAGGCTATCGGCCCTAGGGCCTATACAATCCTAGCCATAATAATTCCCTGGCTATTTCTTCCCACAGTATTTACTTCCCTGGACCCCTGTCTAGCAGGGTGACTGATGTGATCCCTGGGGTGACTTTCCTATCTCCCATCCAATCATCAAGGTTCCTTTTGAAGAGGGCCAAAGAGGTGCTCTGCTTGACATGTACCGGCAGTCTATTCCAGAGTCTGGGGAGTCACTGGGTCAGAAACCTATCCCTCCAGCATGTTTTGTTCATTGTGATGACAAGGTTTAGATCCCTGGAGCATGTGTCTCTGAGGGATTGGGATTTCTTTAAGTGTAGCATGTCCAACAGCTCTGGGTTTGACATGGCCTTGTATGTTAAGGAGAGAAGGCACTTGTTCAGAACTCATTGTAAGCACTAAATAAGCTACAGATTACTACAGCACTCAACTTTCCTCACTTTTCTAGAGGAAAACAGTTTTTAGTACTTAATAAATAAGCACCTATCCAGGCATGTCTAAGGGTCAGCTCCCGGTATTTTCTCCTGTCTACTTGATGAATCTGGGCATCTTAGGGCAATGCAGCAATTGCCTCATGTACACAGACAACCTTCTCCTCCTACCACCCAACACTACAACCTTTGAGAGATGCACTTATATAGCCAAACTGGAAGCAAAGCTCTCTTCACCAAAGACTGGACTAGACAGTCAAGAGGAGAAGGTAAACACTTGAATCACACCACACTCATCACATAGTCCCTCAAAACCTACACCACCAAAACACACACATAGCAACACAAAACACACACCTACATTTGCGGAGGCTCTCAATAAAAATCTGCTCAAGCAACAGAGACCTCCAAAGCAGAAGTGCATGCAACCTCCACCCCCCCCAACACAACCCAAATGACACATAGCCCACAAACTCAGTGTGCCACTCAACCACAGCTCATAAGGCATAACAACGTACCCAACACTCTAGTCATAGGTGACTCTATAGTCAGGCACACTGATGTTCCATTCACCAGGCTAAACAAGGAGAAAGTTACTGTCAACTGCCTGTCAGGTGCCAGGATCTGTCACATAACGCACGCACTCAGGTCACTCCACAACAAGTACAAATATGACTCTGTCATTGTCCATGTTGGTGTGAATGACCTGAGACGTACCTCCCTGGACTACATGAAAAGAGACATGGAGGTGCTCTCCGATCTTGTAGCCCAGGCAGGTAAGACCCTAGCCCTGAGCAGCATCCTGCCAAAACCCAGAATGATACCACAGTACAAGGACAAAATGATTGATTTCAACAATTGGCTAAGCTTCTGGTGTCATTCTAAGGGGAACCAGTATCTGTCTGCCTAGGATGACATGATGGACAGACCACGATGCTTTGCCAGAAATGGCCTGCACCTGTCACCCTTGGGATTCCAGATACTGGCTAAGGCTCTTGCCACCCCTATAGTGCCTTTGTTAGGCAAGGTTCAAATGACAAATTCACCACCATAACAGGTACAAGCAAGCAAAATCTGAGGGTAATGTTACTCAATGCTAGAAGTCTAAACCTAAAAATGCATTCACTCAAGGCACTCCTTAAAATGGAGAACACTGATATCTGTGCGGTGACAGATACCTGGTTCAAGGCTCCAGACAGCAACCCAGCATTACCAGGCTATAATTCATACCACACCTTTCGGCCACCTAACCTGGACCGAAACACTAAAGGTGGAGGTGTGTCCATATTCATTAAGGATATCCACACCTCCAGGCTAGTTGCTCAGCATAATGCATCCGAGATTATCCAAGTGCAACTAACTCTGGGCAAGACCACAATCCAAATTGTAACATGCTACAGATCCCCCACCATGCCCCAGAATTCCCACTCCTTATTTCTTGATACACTGGGAAATATTAGGATACAACCCAACACCCTAATAATGGGCAATTTCAACTACCCCACCATTAACTGGGAAAACTACTCATGTACCAACTCTTTTGCGCAACGTTTTCTGGAATTTATAAATTCCAATGCCTTGGATCAACTTACCCACACCCCCAACTGGGGCAGAAATATCCTAGACCTGGTCATTACCAACATGGGCGACTGGTTTTCCACACTAGAGGTCAATTCCTGATTAGTCAGATCCGACCACAAGCTAATCAGCCTAGACATTCACATCCCGCCCCCACCCCCCATTAGGGAAACCACTGTAGAAAATTTCTCCAAAGCCAACTTCACGCTTCTTAAGACAGAAGTGGCAAATTTCACGACACCCATGCAGACGGACAAGAGAGGTATGACTGCTGAATCCTACACAAATGCACGTTATAAGCACTTACACGAGTGCATGGATTGTGCTATCCCTAACAGAACCAAGGTGCTATCCTCCAAAAAAAGGAAGCCAATCTGGTGGTCCCCTGCCATAAACAAACTCTACAACAGAAGAAAGAAACTTGCAAAAAAGAGAAAAATCCCATGACTGGAAGAACTCCCTGGTCAGCCTCAGTAAGAAGCTGAGATCCCTCATAAAATCCTCCAAAGTTAGTTACGAAAACAAAATCACCACTGATTCTAAATACAACCAGAAAGCATTCTATAGCTATGTCAAGAATCTCAATGGCAATACTCAGATCTGCTCTGAGTTACAGCACAATAGCACCAAATATACAGAACCAACTGATATTGCCAACATCCTGGCAGATAGGTTCAGTGCTAACCTTACCCCCCTCATCCCCTAAAGGGCCCATCTCTATACCGGAAGAATGGAAAGTTCCTGTAATCACGGCTGCATAGGTAAAAACCATACTCTCCAAAGCCAAGAACAAAGCATCCATGGGACCTGACAACATCCTAGGCTGGGTTCTACATGAACTACAGAATGAACTGGCACCCTACCTAAGCACCATGTTCAATCATAGCCTCACATCAGGCATTGTGCCCACTGAATGACACACAGTGACGGTTATCCCACTCCACATAGGGGGAGCTACCATGGACCCTGGGAACTACTGCCCTATTAGCCTAACGAGCCTGGTCTGCAAGGCCATGAAATGTATCATCATGGAACTTGTAAACAAAGACATTGGTAGTCTCCAAACTCTGGACCCCACCCAGTTTGGGTTTGTAAAAGGCAGATCATGTATCCTAAACCCAACTGACTTCTTTGAAACAGTCACCAAAGCCGTAGACAAGGGTAAGGTGGTTTACACAGCCTATATAAATCTCGCCAAGGCTTTTAACACCATCCCCCACTCTGGAATTATAGATAAACTCACTAAACTAGGTATAAATCCCTATGTCACAAGATTGGTTGCCAACTGGCTCACTGACAGAACCCACACTGTGAAAGTAGCAGACTCCAAATCCGACTTCAGACCAGTGACAAGTGGGGTACTACAGGGTTCAGTCCTGAGTCCTCTTCTGTGTGGTATCTACTTTTCTGAAGTACACGCTAACACAGAAGGTCTTTGGCTAATGAAGTTCACAGATGACTGCAAACTAGGAGCTATAATTGAAACTCCTAACGATGTGGCCATCTTACAAAAGGACCTCACTGAGACAGATGCCTGGTGTCAAAGCCATGGCCTTAAGCCCAATGCCAAAAAGTGCATTGTCATCCCCTTTGGTAAAAGCTCTGTACCCATGAGCTACCACATAGGTGGTAGTCTACTTAACACCAAAAGTGTGATAAGAGACCTTGGGACACAGGTGGACAGTAGTCTCTCCTTTGATAATCACATCGCCACAGTAGTCAGGAAATCCTTTTACGTGGCACACCTCATCACAAAAAGTTTCTCATCCAGGAAAAAAGAGGTCATTGTTCCCCTCTACTCGTCACTCATTAGACCTATTATAGAGTACAATGCCCCTTTCGGTATGTACCTCACAAGACATCTACAACAACTGGAAAGGCCGCAGAAATACCTCACAAAGAGGATTACCAGCCTCAAACAGATGCCCTATGCAGACCGTCTCAAAAAACTCCAGCTTTACTCCATCGTATATCGCCTACTCAGAGGCGATCTCTGCCTAACAAACAAAGCTATGTCAAACCCAGAGCTGTAGGACGTGCTCTACTTAAAGAAATCCCAATCCCTCTGAGCTACATGCTCTAGGGACCTAAACCTTGTCACCACAATAAACAGAACATGCTGGAGGGATAGATTCCTGACCCAGAGACTTTCCATACTACCTATCTATATCAAACAAAGCTCCGCATTAGCACTCTTCAAGAAAAATCTTGATGATTGGATGGGAAATAGGAAATTCACCCCGGGGACCACCTCTATGGCTCTGCTTGACAGGGGCACAGGAAAATATTTTTTTTGGGTGGCAAAAGCCAGGGTACCTTTTTGGCTAGGCTTGTATAGGCCCTAGGGCCGATAGCCTAGTACCTGCCTATGAACCTATGAACCTATAAGAGATCACCTCTGAGTAGACGATATGTGACAGAGTATAGGTGAAGTTTTTTAGATGGTCAGCATAGGGCATCTGCTTTAGGCTTGTGATTCTTTTAGTGAGGGATTTCTGCGGCCTTTCCAGTTGAAATACCTCACTAAAAGAATCACAGGACATGACCTCTATTATAGGAGGTTTAAGGTATCACATAGTGAAAACTCTAGCTTGTCTGAGTTTTGTATATAATGTGCAATTTAAAGTTTTTTTTCAGTCTTCTTCTTTCGGCTTTTCCCGGTTAGGGGTCACCACAGCAGATCACCTGTTCACTCATGATTGGCAGTGGAGTTTTATGGTGTCAAGTTGTCAGCCCGGTGACCAACCTTCCACAGAAGGCACACACATGCACTCATGCCTAGGGCCAATTTAGAGTGTCCAATCCACCTACAGCATGTCTTTTGAATGTGGGAGGAAACTGGAGCACCCGGAGGAAACCCACACGACCACAGGGAGGACATGCAGACTCCACACAGAAGGCACCACAGCCGAGGATTGAACCAGAGAACCTCTTGCTGTGAGGTGGCAATGCTAACCACTGCACCACTGCATAACTGTTTGAAATGTTGGGACCCGCTTTAGCAAGGCCCTTAATGCTGAGAATGAATGAAAGAAAAAACATATTACATATGTTAAGTCTGAGATGACTGCTTCTTGGTATATTTCATTTTCTCTGAGGTATGGCAATCTGTGTATATGTAAGTTTGGAGGATGTGGTTGGCATGTCCTCCAACATTGGTGGTGCTGGGGGGCTTGACTTCCTGCAAAAAAGAAGTTTTAAGGAGAAGAGTGATGTTCAGTATTCATTCTTCTCCTGCATTTTTGATCTTTTTTTTTTTTTTTTTTTTCAGATGTCAGTATTCAGCATTATGAGTGCTGACATTTCAGTAGGGGGCCATTTTCTTTCTTGTTATAAAGTTTATTTATATTGGTGGGCCATCAGGATGATTTGTTTTAGAATTTCTAATTGAATTTTTCTGATTGGGCCTGCTAATTCTATATATTTATCTAAGTGGTTGTAGAACTCTTTTGTGAAGCTGACTGCTGTCTCAGTGAGAGCTGTAGCTGCCAGAGGTGAATTTTGAGATTTTTCTCATATAATTGTATGAGATTTACCTTTTGAAGAGTCTTTAAATTCATAGATGTTGGCTTCCAGGACTTTGGAGATTTTGAATCCAAATGCCGCACATTTCCAATCTGACTTAAACATATGTAGAGGCTATATTTGTGAGGACCAGGTCTAGAATGTTATGTCCTCAGGAGTGTTTGTTAACTGTATGTTCCAGGGAATTTTTAATAATTACATTTAAAAATTTCTGGGCATACCCTATGTTGTAGATTTAGGTGCAGTTAATTGCAAGGTTGTTATAGTGTTCCAAAATAATGGGGTTCTTGTTAATAGGGAGTTCTTTGTATACTTTCAAGAATCTAACAGGATTACCTGGGTATATGGAGGGTGTCATGTAGCAGGCTATAAATTGGTATTTTGTCATATTTATGGTGATCCTGAGTTCTAGGAGTTCTGCTTCTGGGTCTCTTGAAATCTGTAGGTGATATGATTCTTGACCAATATGGGGACACCACAGCAGTTATTATCAGGCCTTAGTGCATGATTGGTACAACTCCCAAGTATGAACGGTGTAATTTCTTCACATTTAAATCAAATCTCAGTAATTACACAAACATGGATACATTCCAGATATAGGACAGCCTCTTAATTAAACAATTTGTTGTCAACACTTCTGACATTAAGAAGTGCCGCCTGAAATGGGGTTCAAATTCAGGTTTTGACTAATTTGCTGTATTGTAATGTCCATTAACTGGATTCTGTCTAAAAAAAAGGTGGGTAGAACAAAGACTTTCGCCAGTATGTGTAAGCCTATGAATGAGAGATGTAGATTATCTGTTACGAGGCAAGTAAGACCAGTAATCATCTTGTTGCAAGCTGACACTTACTGGACAGCCACTAGGAGCACCAGCAACTGTTTAGCCAGTCATTGAAGCTAATTGTATGTAGATATCATTCTTGGCCAAGGAAGGTTTTGCATTTCCACTCATTCTCTCTCCCACATGGACCAACACCATGGAGTGGTCATGTCTGCCTTGGGAAATTATCTTTAGAGGCCTTGTAAGATCAGAGATCCTGGCACCCAAAAGGCAACAGACCATAACCCTTTCCTTGTCCTGCCTTGTGACTGGAGAATCAGTATGCCTAACAAATGAATCTCCAGTTAGCAAGATATTTTTGTTAGTAGAGTGTTTAGTTGTACAGCACTGGGAGTCATCTGACTCTTTGTGACTTAATGCGAAAGTCTGCATGAAGGAGATGAGTGGGAATTTCTGCAAAGACCTGTTCGTACTAGTTCTAGGATGGTTTGGTAGAGGATTCTAATGACCTCAGTGTATGACACTTTAATAGGATTTTGTTGAGCATCTCGAAATGATGAGGGTGTGATGATACTCACTAAGCTTGGTTTTAGGCGAGAGGGATGCCTCCAAATTAGTTAAATATTTGCACTTCTCACAGACAGAATTATTTGCATTAAGTAAGAATTTGTTATCAATGAGCATAAGGCAGTTCCTACAGTCTATTATCAGTGACCATAAGATGGTGCCCACAGGCAGTGTGGGAAAGTACAGTTGTGTAAGTTCTTACCATAACAGTAGATGTCTTTTCTTCATTGTTGCAGTATTCTTCTCATTAGGGATCCCCTGCCAAGGTCAGTCTGATGTCAGGCCAGTATACCAAAGCCTTTAGGTTGCTTTAACATGCATGCTTCCTGAATATAGCATAGAGCATAAAGGTCATGTCCAGACATACCATCCTCAGAAATGAAAGCCCCAATAGGAACACCAGTCCAAGGAAAAAAGAGGCAGCCAGTACATCCAGAAGAGAAAGGAACCAGGGGGAAGGCGGTAGAGAGTGAATACTGCAACAGTGAAGAGAAGGACATCAACCATTATGGTAAGAGCTTACACAATCGTACTGTGCCCTTCCATTTCACTTTTGCAGTATCTTTACAACAGAGAAAGTGCAAAAGCTCAGGAAGAAGACAGGGAGGAGGATGGACCTGCAGAGCGCTCTAGGAACCCATGAAGGATGGCCCTAGAAAAAACAGTTCTATCTCTGGCAAACACACTCAACTTAAAGTGCTTGGTAAATTTATGCACAAGACCAGGTAGCTACCTCAAAAATAAAATTAGTATCCAAACCTGTGGAAAAAAGAACCAAAAGAAGCCACAGCCATAGTAGAATGAGACTTAACAGAAGAAGAAAGGCTCTTGCCATGGAAGGCGTAATAAAAAGAAATGCAAGAAGACATAGTTTGCTTAGAAACAGCTAAACCTAAGATCTGGGATAAAAGGAAACAAAGAGCTGATCAGATTTATGAAAAGTCTTAGCCTTATCCAAATAAAATCTGAGTTGTCTCTGCACATCCAAGGTGTGCAGCACCATCTCACTAGCAGATTGTGGAGAAGTGAAAAAAGTGGGGAAATGAACAGACTGATTAAGAGACTTGGGCATAAAAGAAGGATTAGTAGAAAGGAACACCCGGTCCTTATGGGAAACTAAAAAAGGAGGACAAGCCATAGGGTCTTGAAGCTCATACATCCATCTGGCAGAAGTATGAGTCAACAAAAGTATAGCCTTCCAGGAACAATGCTGTAAGGAAGCTGAAGCTGCTGGCTCAAAAAGAGACTGGGCCAATTTTTCTAAAACAAAAATTAGAAACTGTTTATCCTCAAATCTAGAAGTTTAAGGAGGTGATAAAGGCAGACAAGCAGAGATAGCTGATGTGTGCCTTAACAAAAGAATAAGCCAACCCAGCATTGAGCAGTTCACACAGGTAAGATAGAACCAAAGGAACATCCACAGAAAGTGGATCCAGGTTATGAGAAAGACACCAAACAGAAAATCTCTTCCATTTAGATAATTAGGATTTCCTAGTTGTGGGCTTCCTAGCCTCCTGCAGGACCCAAAGCACGTCATCAGAAAAAAAGGTGTCTGTATGGAATCAAAATCATATCACCCACAGTGTCAGCTGAAGAGTGGACAGGTGAGGACAATGAGAGACTCCTTTTCGTGTGTGAGTAGATCCACCCTATGAGGTAACTTGTGATGATTTCCCTTGTCTAAATGCAGAAGAGGGGAAGCAATGCTGTCTGGGCCAAAAGGGAGTCATCAATAAGATTTTGGGAGCATCCTGTTATATTTTGAACAGGACATTTGGAATTAGGGGAAGGGGAGAGTAGGCATAAAAAAAAATCCCATCCCTGGAAAAAGAGAGGGCATCCACCTTCCAGATTAGAGGACCAGGGACTCCGGCACAAAAAAGAGGAAGTTGTCTGCTCAGAGGGGAAGCAAAAAGATCTACTTGAGGAGTACCCAACTGGTGGACAATGTCCAGAAACACATACTTGTGCAACATCTACTTGTAGGATTGTGTTATGGACCTGCACAGAGTATCTGCCACAATGTTCTGACCTGAGGGAATATGAACTGCTTGAAGAGTCACCCGATACTGGAGAACTAGTTCCCACACTAGAAGAGCCAACTGGCAAGGGAGGTAATATCTCATCCTCCCCTTGCTTGTTGACATACCACACCACTGTGGTATTGTCTGTAAACACTTTGAGAGACCCTTGGAAAAATAGAGGGTGAAAAGCCTGAAGAGCCAGAAGAAGAGCTCTAATGTCCTTGACATTGATGTGGTCTTTCCTTTGTTGAGACAACCAAGAACCTTGCACCTTTTGAGAGCCAAAGGATGCTCCCCATCCCACATCTGAGAACAGTTCCCTAGACAGAAGATGGCATTGACAGGAACTTGAATGCATTACTAGCTGAAGTAGTGGGGTTGAAAATTGTACAAATGTTTAACTGAAAAGGCATAGTGGATACAGAGTGAGAGTCAATGGCTGGGTGTTTGCTGCCAGCACAGGTATTCCTTTTAGAGTTCTCATCTCTGTATATATGCAGTGGACAATGTTAAAAGATGGTGCATGAATAGAGAAGGGGATATTGCTTGAGGCAACAAGGCCCTGATCTAAACATGTGCTATGAATGCTGGAGGGACGGGAGAAGGAGCTATGCATGAATATTGAATTAAAAGGATACCAAAAACTGTTAGGTACAAGATGTAGAAAAATAGGCAGTATAAATTCTGATATACCCTCTTGGCCCTGGATTAAGAGTCAACTGCTGAATCAACCATTGAAATTGCAGCTTTAGGAATGGAAGAAGAGAGACTAAGAAATCCAGGGGATGAGAATATTGAAGCCAAACTAACTTTAGAAACCAATGACATTTTCTCATATGTAGTTTGGCAAAAGGGAGCATCGGAATTGTGGAGGCCATAAAATCTAGAGCTCTCAGAAGCTCCCTTTCTGTGATTAAGGCCAGAGGAAGAAGGGATTGATAGAAGGAGACAATTGTCAAGGCCTTGGGAGGAGGTAGGGATGCCAGCATTGGAACAGTATGGATCATGCACCCAGAAATACATGATGCTGTGAAGGAGTCATTAAGAACTTTTGGAAATTTATATTGAACCCCAGGCTTTGCAGAAGGGAAATGGCAAAGTGAAGATACTGCAGTAGAATTTCTGGAGAGGATGCTTGAACCAGGAGATTGTCTAATTAGGAAAATATTTGTATTCATTCCCCTTAGCCTGCAAAAAAGCAATCACAGGAGCGATGAATTTGGTGAATACCCCTAGGGCAGTAGAAAGACCAAATGGCAAAGCAGAGAACTGAAAATGCCAGGAAGCAACACAGAAATGTAAAAACTTCCTGAAAAGGGGGTGAATAGGAATATGAAGATAAGCATCCTTGAGGTTCAGAGACACTAGAAAAGCCTGAGTAAGCAGCAGAGGGAATAAAGTCTGAAGGGACAACATCCAAAAGGAAGGGACCTTCAGTAAAATGTTTAAATGAAAGAGGTCCAGAATGAGTCTCCAAGTGCCCTCTTTCCTGGGAACCAAAAACATTCTGGAGCAAAACCTCTTTCCCTTTGGGAAACTGAAACTTCCTGAATAGTTCCCCAAGTCAAAAGTTCCTGAAGCGTCCTTGTAAAGAAAGCCAGTTGTTACTGAGAGGGCTGAGGAATGACTATGAAGAGGGAGGATATTTCCGGACCTTGTAATACCCTAGGCAGATAATAGGGAGAACCCAAGAATCCTGGCTAATCTTTAACAAGACTGGAAGACAAAGAGGAATATGGCTGAGAAAAACAGGATAGTTAGCACCTGTTAGTAAGGAAAAGGAGATTTGTGTCACAGGAGTCTGGGTAGCTTTAGCAGGAGGACCCCTTTTACCCCCCTTTGCCCTTGGGAAGAGGGCAAGACTACCTATGAACAAAGGCCGGTTTATTATGGTAAATTATACTGAAATTTAGGCACAGAGAAAACAAAAACATGTTTAAGTTCCTGCAAAGCCTTGCCCTTATCTCGGAGAGACTTAAACAAATCCACAGCAGTTGCACCAAATAGATGTTTGGTATCCAAAGGAGCATCCATCAACTTAGCCTTAATATCTTCAGGTAAAGGTTGAAGTCAAAGCCATGAATGCCTCATCATCACAGAAACAAAACCAGCAAGTCTGGAAGAAGCATCTGCTGCATCATAACTGCACTTAATAGAATGGCGAGTCATCTGAGAAGAGGTCTCCAACAAGGGAGAGCCAAAGTCTTCTCTTCAGCGTCAGGAAGGTCAGAAATTACCTGACAGGCCTGAGAAAGAAGAGCCAAAATGTATCTGTACATATGGTCTGATAATTGACAGCTCTAAAATCCAAGGCAGCAGAGGTATAAACCTTCTTACCTAGCCTTTCCATAGTCCTGCTGTCTTTATCTGAAGGAAGAAGCTTTGTATGAGGTCAACAACTGAGATGGCTTGGTAGATGCCACAGACACCACAGAAGAGTCAGCTGAAGGACATCTATATAGGCATTTGCAATCCTCAGGCACTCAATAAAACCTGCCAGTTTTTTGGAGGTGGGGACTGGGAATCTGGAGCCTGACACAGTAGAAAAGGCATCCACTAACACAACCAAAACAGAATGGACAGTGAAAGGTCTGGGAGAGCCCATTTGCAGAATTTTGTAGTACCTTAGAAACCTGGGCACAATCCCATTTAAAAAATCCCATCATCCTGGAAATTGTGTCCCTGAAGGAAATCTCAAATGGAGTGTCAGGACTAGTGGACTCTTCTTCCTCAAAACCATAATCTAAAGGAGCGGGAATCTGGGATGAATAAGCAAGAGATTCCTCATTTGAATCCACCTCTTCCTCAGAGGAATCCTGTTCCCTAGACCTTTTTAGAGGAGTAGAGGACCAAGGTGGAGCAGGAACAGAAAGTCCTTCAGGAAGCTTCAAAGCCATAGGGGCATTAAACAAACCCTGAGTGAAGTTCTGCCATTCACACCAAGGGTCCTTAGGAACAGGAGAAAAATGCTTTGTTTTTTGTTTCTTTTTCAAAGGGACATACGCCCTGTAACACTTAGAAGGTTCAGGCATCAGAACTTCCTCTCTAACCAAAATTTGAAGAACACCCCCAGGTCCTTCAGTAATAATCAGCCATGGTTCCCCCTGAACATCTGTAAAGGACACCTGCAAAGCCTACTGGGATGTGTGTGAGGTCATATCCATGATGGCCTCTGAAGCTGTTGTGGTAGATGAATCCAACAGAGGAGCCGGGCAATCCTCCAAGCTTTCACTAGACTCAGGAGAGAAGTCTGATGAAGGTGGTAAAGCAGAAGAATCAGACCTAGACTTCTTAGCCTTCTTCAGGGACAGCTGAGCCTCTGATCGAGAAGTTCCCTCCATAGTGTCTTTTGCTAAATGTTAAGACGTTAGTTCTCTAAATACAGGGCCAAAGAAGAAAGCCAACTATGGAGTGTCTTCATATGTTCATAGGTGTGTACTAGGCTAATGGCCCTGAGCCCTTTACAAGTCTAGCCATAGGATTACCCTGGCATCGTGCCACCTGACCTTAGTTCCCAGTGCCTCTGTCGAGTAGAGCCACTGGAGTGATCCCTGGGGTGAATTTTCTATTTCTCATCCACTCATCAAGATTTCTCTTGAAGAGGGTCAGCAAGGTGCTCTGCTTGACATGTATGGAAAGTCTATTCTATAGCATGGGCAGTCTCTGGGTTATGAACCTGTCCCTCCAGTACATTCTGTTTATTGTGGTAATGAGGTTGAGGTCTCTGGAGAGTGTGGTGCGGAGGTATTGGGATTTCTTTAGATGTAGCATTTCTAACAGAGCTGGGTCAGACATGGCTTTGTAAGTCAAGCAGAGATCGCCTCTAAGTAGGCGATATGAGAAAGAGAATAGTTGAGGTTTTTTGAGTCTGTCCATATAGGACAAGTGTTTAAAACCTAGGATCATCTTTGTGAGGTACTTTTGTGACCTCTCCAGTTGTTGCAGGTGTCTAGTGAGGCACATGCTAAATGGGGCATTGTACTCAATGATTGGCCTAAAGAGGGAAGAGTAGAGGGAGACAATGACCTCTTTTTTCCTGGATGCAAAACCCTTAGTAATGAGATGTGTCACATAGAAGGACTTTCTGACCACAGTGGCAATGTGGTGATCAAAAGAGTGATTGCTGTCAACCTGTGTTCCCATATCTCTTATAATGCCTTCTGTGTTCAGCGGACTACCATCGATGTGGTAATTCATGAGAACCGGGTTTTTCCCAAAGGGGATGGCGACACATTTCTTGCCATTGAGTTTAAGGCCATGGTTCTGACACCTGTTGTTGGTCTCAGTGAGGCCATTCTGCTGGATGTCAACATCACTTTGGGAGTTAATAATAGCTCCCAACTTGCAATCGTCTGCGAACTTTGGGATGAAAGCCTGACAAATGGAACAGGATGTATGGTCATGGGAAGTGCCGAGGCAAAACAAGCACGAATCATGACAGTCTTTATGGGAAATCTGTCTCCTGCACTAATGTTTACCATTTCTGGATGACATGAAACCCCACAATCAAACAATCAAAAGGAAAAAGATAAGTGCAAACCCCCCAACTGTGCACTCATCTGAAACAGCTTGGTGAACCAGCAACAACTCGAGCATTGAGACCAATGATTAAAAGATGGCATTCAGACTGGCAGCCAACAAGTTCTGAGGATGGTATGTCTGGATGTCACCTTTATGCCTTATGCTATACGTGGGGAGCATATGTGTGATATGTGGTGTGCCTTAAATCAACTTAAAGGCTTCGGCATACTGGCAGAATGTTGGACCATCCTTGGCAGAGGATCCCTATTATAAAGAATACTGCAACAGTGAAATGGATGGACATCTTAGTAGTAAGAGGCTGGCAACAGTTAGGAAGCAATGTGGCTGACCTCCCATAATGTCCAGTACTTCAAATTTTAGATGAAGAAGTAAAAGGTTAAGGTAAGTTTGATCACTGGAGTTATTGATTATGTGAAAGTTTGATTTATGACAGTTAACACCTCACTATGTGAAATAATTTAATACATACTATCTATCAGTCATTGAGTTGCACACAGTTAGCTAGTTGTCTTTACATACTTTAAAATCTTGTCTGACAACTTTGTTACTAATATTATAAACAACAAGAAACTATCTTAGCTTGCAACATTTACTGTATATACTGTTGATAATCAATATCTTGTTGTAATAAAGCCAACAATCTGTAATGTTGTTTACTATTGCTGCAACTTTGTATCTCTATTTATCATATACATGATGTGGAGCTTTTCTTCCCGGGCATCTGCTGAAAAAGGACATGCGTCCAGTCGGAATTTCCCGGTAAACAAATGTAAATAAATAAATAAATAAATAATAAATAAATAACTTGCCGTACTTGAAATCAGAATGTACTTTAACATGAGTCCTGCAAGGGGGCAAGTCCTGTTCCTCACTTCCTTATGATAGATCAGTTGGTACTTAATGAGTTTCACATCAATGAAAAAGCACCAAACCATCCACACTGCAGCACTATTTATATATTACAAAGTCTGTTAACTGGCTGAGTGGACTGGTACAGGACCCTTTTCTGCCACAACCTGAGCCATCCAGCAAATACTACAAATATGAAATCATAGGATGACATGAGACAGTTGCAGAGAAGAATTATATATTTTACACACACACACACACACACACACACACACACACACACACACACACACACACACACACACACACACACACACACACACACACACACACACAAAACATGTTAATACAAGACAATTACAAGGCTGGTGGATGGACAGAGATTTTTATAACTAGTGCTCTTCTCACAGATCTAGCAATATGGTTAGTATCCATATGTAAATCTGACATTGTACAATTACAGCTGCAAGAGCTGTTAGGACAGAGTCCCCACCTTACAAACCAGAACATCTGGCTTGAGATAACACCCTGGATCACTGCTGGAACAGGAAGACCTAGACCTGGAAATGGTGCCTTGTAAAGCTATTCAGGGATGGTAGAGTTGTAGCCTCTCAAATGTAATTAAAGCAGTTAGATTATGAAAGGAGTGTTGCAAAGGTGGAAACTGCTATGGTCTGCAGCAGAATGCAACATTTTGCCTTATTTGTTATGGAATATTACAGTACATGTAAAACCTGTCTATATGGGCACTATTTAGTAACATCCTTGCCTTTATGGTCCTTGATTCCTTAAGAAAATATATAAATATTGGTTATTTTTACACATAGATTGAATTTTGTCTACCTAATCCTCTAGCTGTTTGCGCCCATCCATCTAATGAGGATGATGATACTCAGTGAGATCACTAAAGATGTGGGTAAAATAACTAACTGGTTGTTACTGGCTTCTGTGCCTGCTTTAGGAGCGAATGAATCATTAAATCATAAGGAACCCTGTCATTTTTTGGTGTAATGAGGCTAGAGAAAAAAAGGGCTTGTAATTCAAAAACTCTTCTGGCAGAAGTAACTGTCTCTAGAAAACAAAGGTCTTCAGAGTATACAGTTTAGCTGTGTTGACTCAATGGATTCTGTTAGGAGAAGAAAACACTCTTCTGGAATGAATAAATTGTTCCTCGAGGGATAAGTCCTGTAAACAGGTACTAGAATTGAAGGTTCTCTTTGGAATGTTTTTAAGCATCTTCAGGAAGGCCACATGAATAGACATGAACTGCAAGTTGGAAAATTTACTGCTAGGAGCAATTGTAAGGAGGAACCAAATTAAATAAAGGAATCTAGTTGGCAAAGCTGAAAAAAATCCATGTTTTATATTATAGAAGCAGAAATTTTCTCTCAAGCAGAAAGACAATTACAGAATGCAGGAGAAATAAAACAAGGACTCTGCAGACTGGATTTTAAATGAAAAAACAAACTAAATGAATCATAGGTGAGGGCAAGGAGGTCAGACTACGTCTTTACAGACAAAAAAAATCCTTCTAGGAAAAATCAGAAGGTAGAAACTTTTCTGCCATAATGCCTTCTTGACAAGATTTATTTAGAAGGATTCATGCTTATGTTGCTTGCCATCTCT
Organism: Protopterus annectens; assembly: GCF_019279795.1. Classification (NCBI taxonomy): domain Eukaryota; kingdom Metazoa; phylum Chordata; order Ceratodontiformes; family Protopteridae; genus Protopterus; species Protopterus annectens. The sequence goes on from NC_056741.1 coordinate 1,513,760,860, forward strand.
ACTACTTCAGTCGTTTTATAACTACCATGTTTTCTTTGGAGAAAATGGTGGCTAGCAGTTCCCTTCACAAGAGAGCCATGAACAGGGTAACAAAGGGAGATGAGTGGAAAATACAGGAAACTGAAGGTATTTGAGCCAGGATGAAGACAGGGAATAGATTTACCTTCTGAATAGTTCATCCTAAGCAGTTAAAGTAAATTCTGTTGTTGAAGGTAATATCTATACCTGTGTAGACATAATGTCCAGTCAAAGAAAACTAATCTAGTGGAATGTAGCCCACAAAGATCACAAGTGAAAAGATTGGTCACACATCCAAGGATACTGCAGCACACTGAGAAGCCTAATTTAGCATAATCCCTTGTCCAGTATAGTCCAAGTAGCCTCACTTTATTTCATCTCAGAGCAAACCGATGTATTTAGTTATTGATGTGAATGACTAATGGAGTGAATGACAACTCCCCTAACACTGACAAATAAAGCCCTGGCTATAACTCAGGTGACCCAAATTCAGGTACTGGCCCAAGCACCTGCTTCAGCTGCCATAGGAGGTGGAGGAGAGGAATGATGGGTCTTGGCCTACTCGCTTCTCTTTGGGAGGAACTGATCATGTATTCAGAGTAAAGAATTCATGACTAAATTCACAGTGAAGACCAGGGACTACAGGAGGTGCTCATCTGCTTGGGGGTGAAGGGGTGTGTAGAAGTATTCTTGACCACATCATAGACAGAGGTGGGGACATGTGCTGCAAAGGCTCATTGAATGCTAATCTCTCAGACCTTTATGAGTATTTACAGTGGAAGTTGGGGCTTATGATTACTACCTTCCTACTTGTCAGTCATTAGTGATTGCTGCAGTGTGATGAGCACTTCTAAAATGCTCCATATCCTGGTTTCTAGGGCAACAGTTCAGCCCCTGCACTCTCTTTGACAAAGACCTCACCCAGCGAGATACAGACCTATAACCTGTACCTGTTATGAGACATTGTAGACCTCCCACTGTTCCATGTGGATCCCTGACTAGTGAGGGATAGATCTGAGATTTGTCCCAGGTGGAGATGGATACCAAGTTAGGATAGAGTTATGAAATGGGACAAGGACTGATGTTAGCTGTTGCTCTACCCAAAGGCAAGCCACAAGTACACAAGGAGAAGACTGCAGAGGACTTGTAGGCATCTGAAGCAAAACAAATCGGGTAATTAAAGTTGTGCACCTCAGATGCATTGCCATCTATAGGCACCAGCAAGTTGAATGGGATCCTGTAGAGAATCTTACTTCTTTGCCTAGATGAAACACATTCTTGAACAGGAGGATGGTGAGATGAAGATTATATGCAAAAATTACAGTCTATAGATGCTGATTTTTGTTTATTAGCTTCCATTCTTTTAAAATTTTATAATATTATTATTATAAACAAATGTTTAACATGTGGAGGTCAGTTTCATGTGTTTCTGAAATGTAGTCACTATGTTGAATGACTGCATTACTAACTGGGGGGTTGTTTTGGAGACCCTAGAAAGCAGAGCCTCATTTCCTTCCTTTGTCAGTCTCACTGACAGATCTGTCTTCTACTTCTTTTTTTCCTCAACATTTTTTTTATTTTCAATTAAAATAACATTTGCATAATATTTTTAGATATTTTAAACAACTATATACAATATTTACAATAGCCTGACTTTCAGTTATATACACTGTATGTTATTAAATATAGAATTAACAGATCAGTTATCAGAGATACAGTATTGATCATTGCAGAGTGTCCAACAAAGATAAAACTTTCTTCCAAGGATTATTTACCAATGGCCTGGGATAGATTTGTAGTTCTTTGATTTTTATTTCCATCGATGCAGTTGTCTTCAGTAAAGTGTAGAATTCTTCCAAGGTCAGGGGTGTATTTGAATTCCACCTTCTGGTTATGCATTTCCTAGATATAGCAAGAATTGTTCATAACAAATATATATTTGTCTTATTCAGGTAGGGACCTTCATTTACATTTAGTATAATCAATGCTTTTGTTAAGGTAAAGGATTCATTAAATAAAGCTTGTAAAAAATGATTGATTCCATTCCAATATGATTTAATTTTATTACATTCATAAAAGATATGAATCCAGTCTGCTTTATTTGACTTTTCACACCTCCAGCAAAAAAGCATTTGTAGCAGCACTGATCTTTTTAATTCTATCTCGTGTTAAAAATCCTCTATGTAAGTATTTCCAGTTAAATATTTTTCCAGTACTGTGTGTTAGAGGTGTAATTATTAACTGATAGTAAAATGTTAGTTTTAATTTCTTCTGTTAACTGCAATGACTGACCTTTTGTTAAGAACTGCCAGTATGATGGTTTGGGAATTGTTTTATATGTTATTAACTATTCATATAGATTTGAAATGGAATTTTTCTTTTCACAACTATTATTTATAAATTCATACAGAAAATGTATTAGATTTGGAATATCTTTAAATGAGGAATTATTAATTAATCTTCATAAATCTTGAGTATACATTAGAATGCTTTGTAAGGTTAACCAGTCTTGTGTTGGGATATTGTAAGCAGTTTTTATCATATGTATATCTAAAACATGTTTGTTTGATTTGTCTAGTATTACATTTTTTTTTAACAGATTAAGTTCATTTGTTAATATAGCCATTGTTAATTCTTTCCAGTCAGCAAAATAATTTGGGTTTATCCAGTCTATTGTAGTTTTAAACACAGATGCCTTTATATATGTTTCTATTTCTGGGAAGTTCAATCCTTCTTGTTTCCAGGGTCTAATGTGATGAGTTAGAGCTACTCTATTATTTTTGGTATACCATAAAAATGTTATTAAACATGAGTTTATTTCTTTAAGAATGCATCTTTCAGGAATTAACTGTATTGCTAATGCTACATATAGTATTTTTGGCAATAAGACAATTTTTTTATTAATTGCAATCTGTCTTCAAAAGTTAATATAATTTTGTTCCACTTTTCTATATATATTTTTATTGTTTCAATAATGTTTCTATAATTTATTAATATTGTTTTGTTTATATTTTTGCATAACACTATTCCTAGATAATTTAGGGTATGTTCTTGTTTTCCTATGATGGATTTATCTGTAACTTGTAGTTTTTTTTTCTTATTTAAAAATAGAAATTTTGATTTTGATCTATTAAAGTGTAGACCTGAAATTTTATAAAATGTCTCCATTACTTCTTCTAGCTCTCCTAATGACTCTCTGGAGTTTGATAGGGTTAATAAAATATCATAGCAAAAAGCATTATTTTAGATATGTACTGGTCATAGACTTCTATTCCTTTTGTTCTTGGATTATTGCGTATTATTTTTGCAAGTATTTCTATAGCCAAAACAAATAAAATAGGAGAAAGGGAACATCCTTGTTTAGCACCTTTTGTTACATAGATAGATTCTGAGGTGAAACAACCTAATTTAATGTAGGCTAAGTTATTAATATATATGTTGTTTAGTAATAAGATGAAAGGAGGAGGAGGAAATTCAAATAATGCTAAAGTTTTAAATAGATATTCCCAGTTGAGGGAATCAAAGGCTTTTTCTATGTCTAATCCGATTACAAGTGTTTCTCTATCTTCTTTATTCACATAATCTATAAGAGTAAGTATCATTTTAATAGTATCATGTGTGTGCCTGTTATATAAAAATCCAGTTTGATCATTATTAATTGTCTTTGAAAGGGGGATTTTCATTCTGTTAGCTAGGATTGACATGAATATTTTGTAATCATTATTCAGTAATGATATAGGTCTGTATGAGGTGCAAAGGTCTGATGGTTTATTATCTTTTACAATTGGTGTTATGAGATAATATTTCCATGAGGGTGGTATTTTTGCTTCTGACTGGACTTATAACAGAGTTTTATGAAAAAGGGAGATTACTGTTGAAGGGAAGAGTTTGTAAATTTCTGTAATTATACCATCTATCCCTGGAGCTTTGTTAGATTTACTTTCTTTTATCTTGTCAACAATTTCTTTGTAGGATATAGGTTTTTGTAGGTCTAGTTTTAAGTTTTCGGGATTTTTTTTATATTGATAAGGTTTGTACCTAAGTTTATTTGGTTGGCATCTAAATCTTATTTTTTGAAGTGTTCCATATAATGGAACCAAAATGCTTCAAGGATGTCTCCTATATCTGATACTTTTTTCCCTTTTTTTCATGATATATACTACTAATGGTATTTGCTTTAGATTGTATTTTAATTCTTGTAGATAAGTTATGTAGATATCTGAGGGAGGTGACTAATGAGTTTATTTTTAATTTTTCCAAGGCTAGACAAGTTTTGTGTGTTAGAATTTCATATTTTGTATTTAATTCCTCTATTTCTTTTTTGACTTCTGGACAGTTCTGGTTTTTTTTTTAGATTTTGCTGTCAAGAGTCTGGTTTACAAGTCTAATGACTCAGATTCCCACTCTCTAACTTTGTTTTTGTACCAGCTAAGGGTCGTACCAAATAAATACGCTTTTAATGAGTCCCAAACCATGACTCTACTGATTTCTGTTGTATTATTAATTTCAAAAAATAATTGTAGCTTTTTACAACATCCAGGGTCTGAATTCTTTAATTTTTGTGATATATGATGGAATTCTAGTCGAGAGGATTAACGGTTTAAACTCTGTTTGGAGCTCATTATCAGAGAGTCATGATCTGAGAAGGGGCATGGAACTATTGAGAAGTTGAGGATTTTTGTTTGTAAATCCTGAACTACAAGTAATTTGTCTATTCTGATTTGTGTTCCAAATCTATGGTCTTTATGGGAAAATAATAAGGATTTATCATCTTTTACTTTAATAGTATCTATTAAATGAAATGAATCAATCCATCTTTTTAAGGATTTTGAAATAGTTGCTATGCAAAAAGACTTCTTGGTGGTTTCAGAAGCTTCTAAGGTACAATTAAAGTCTCCTCCCAGTATAAGATTTCCTTTATAACTGTTGGAAATAACATCTAGGTGTTTTTTAACCATTTCTGCTCCAATTCCTGGGAACCAGTATAGATTAGCTAAGGTCCATATTCTGTTATTACATGTAATTATAACAAATGCTAGTAGACCTTCTTTGTCTTCATATTTATAAATAACTTTTGGCGTGATTATGTTTGTCTTCCAGAGAATTGATACTCCTTTTGTCTTTGTTCTGTAGGAGGATTGAGCTAAGACTGTATAGTCCTTAGGGTTCCAAATAAAGCTATAATTAGTCTTAAAATGCATTTTCTGGAGAAATACTACTTATGCCCTATTTAGATTTAAATAGTTTAGTAAGTTTGATCTTTTATTTGCATTATTTAAGCCATTAATATTTAATGATAAGAATGTTAAATCCATTTCAAGTTATTGTTGGAAGAAACATTTTGCTTCTTTTTTTTTTATTTTGATTATAGTAGTTATACCATATTCTCTGATAACATTGAATGTTATTTTTATGTGTGTAAACTTGGGAGTGTAATTTAATGTTCTTTCTTCTTTAAATACAAGTAGGGTAAAATTCTGGTCAGGCTTTAAAAAAGTACTTCTATAAAGCATTAATTCTACAGTATCAAATACAAGTAAATATGAATTTCCCATTAAACATGGAATTAAAGTCATTCCTAATCCAACAGATAAAGATAGATCTATTGGCTTATCACTCATACCTTTAACTAACAATATCAGCTGAGCTCCATATATTAAATTATTATATGGAGAATTTTCTTAAAAGATATATGAAATTCTATATTATTCTATTATTATTCTATAGTATTTTATATATCAGGATGGAATGTTAGTAGTGTAAACAATTATTATGTTGATTTAGAAAATATCTAATATTTAGTTTCCCTTAAGAGATCCCAAACATGTCAGATATGTCATTTCGGATACATTAAATGCAACAGAGGAGCATACACTAAATAAGCCAGCAATAAATAGATTATTACTAAAATAATTTGACTAAAAGGACTCTGTAGGAGACAATGAGTGATTACCAATGAAATATGAATTTACTGTAGGTGTACTGTCTTCCTTTACTTTCCCACTCTTCAGCTCACCAACTTCAACTTACACTTATGAAAAGACATGGCTTATCAGTGGTATCCTGACTCTGAGTAGAGGCGCCCTACATTCTAGTGTGCAGTGCTTTTACATATTTATAGATTTATAAAGCAGAGTCTAAAAATGAGCTATGATCACCCTGACAATTCCCACCCGGCATAGGGCACCTCCTGCCTCAAGAATGGGTAATCACATCAGGTCTAGAATGAATGTGTAAGTACCCATATGGTAATCAAGACTTACCTTAGGTAAGTATTAATCAAATAGTGTTTAGAGCATCTTAGAGAGTTCTCGGGGCAGTTAGAATACTCTTAAGCCTCTCCTCCCTTGGCCAAAAACAGAGATTTCCCTTCCCTTTCTTTCCCTGGTTTTAAATCAGTACTAATAAAAGAAATTCAGCAAACATAGGTAAACAGAAATAACATTCAGTAGTCCATCTTGTACATGACTCGCAATCCATTAAACAAGTCAGTGACTAACATCACTTTAGTAAACATTATAAAGACAAATTAGAAATAATTTCCTAGCTCTTAAATTTTCTGATAAAGCACAAAGTTAACAGTAAGCTATTTTAACTAAAAGTGTAAAGCATTTTAAATTTTCCTTACATGTATATATTTCTACTTATATTATAGTGTCAATAGCTGTCTTTGAAATCTGTACAATACTTCACTTCTTCAAATCATTCCTTTTTCAATTCAGGTTTTGTTTTGTCAAAACAGCAACAATATTTCAAGGGCGCAATTAATATTTAGACTGTTTCAAGTAAATAACTTGTCAGTTGCCAATTGAAGTAGTTTAGAATGTATGGTTAGTGCAAATATAGCATGCTGCAAAAATAATATGTATTTTTTCGTGTGTTCTAGAGACTGTCATATGCAAGTGACATATATAATGTAGCATATATAGAGCAGATAGCTTATGGATTCAGGTTGTTAAAGTAAGTTATGCTTATTAATTAGGCAGTTTCATTTAAGTTCACAGGTAATTTGGGGACATTTCAGTTGAGTTTCCAGGAATGTGTAGTCCAATGTGAGTAATTCAGTCCACTTTTCCTCATAAACATGTGCCACAATTCATTAAACAAAGCAGAGTCTAACAACTGTCTAATAATCATTATAAAGACAAATAATAGTAATTTCCTAGCTCTTCAAACTTTCTGATATCGCAAAATGTTGACAGTAAGCTATACTGACTGGAAGACTAAAACATTTCAATACTTCCTTGTGAATATACATTTTTACTTATACTATAGTGTCAAGAACTGTCTTTGAAATCTATGCATTACTTCACTTCTTTCAAGTCATTCATTTTACAGTTCAGATTATATTTTTTCAAAATGTCAATAGCATTTCAAGGGCACATTTAATATTCAAACTTATATTTTAAATGAATAGCTATCAGTTGCCAAGTGAGTTTGTACAGAGAGTGAGGTAACTGCAAAGATAACATGTTGCAAAAAGTAAAATGTATCTTTTCATGTGCTCTAGAGACTGTCAATTTCAAGTAACATATAAAATGTAACTTTTACAGTGCAGACAGCTTGTGGAATCAGCCTGCTAAACTGAGTAATACTTTTTAATCGAGCAGCTACATTTAAGTGCACATGTAGTTTGGGAACATTTTAGTTGTGTTTCCAGGAATATGTAATCCTATGAGGATAAATCATAAAATATTTACAAATAGTCCTATTATGTATTTACTTGCTTAGGTTGTTTTTCATTTTAATAACTAAACAACATTACTTTTTCTTATTATTTGTTATCTGTGAGGCTAAATGCACTTTGCAGGTTCACAGTGTCCTTAGAAACTGCAGCAATTGTTTACTGTTGCTATGACGCAAATATAATGTGAAGAAAGTTTCACTTCTCTTAACCAACAGTACATTTTTCCCTCCTTTTTTAAATATATATATTTGTTAATACTAAAAGGAAATAGTTCAAAGGACATATGTACATGAATGGAACATTTCAGAGTTAATCACGAAGATGTCCCCAATCCCAATAAGCATAATAGGGACTATCATTAATCTAATAAATATTGTAATAACAATTAAGTTCACTATTCCAGTTAGTCTGCCTTAAAACTAAATTATTTTAGACTATTATTTATCTATGTATAGATAGTGCGTTATTAAATATATACAGACTATATTAGTACAGTAAATAGGATAGACTTTAGAAAGGGAGACACGATGCAGTTAAAATAAATAATGAGAAAAGAGAAGAAAGAGAAAGAAAATAAAAAATACACATATACTATGCATGTTGATTTACAGTATAAATATTTTATGTGCTATATAGCCCTCCTTCTGTGAAAGAAAAGTACCCTGTTTTACATACCTGAGGTAATGTGAAAACTCTCATGTTATCTATTTTCAAAAAATATAGATAAAGATTCCAGTAGTTAATTACCATTGTTTTAAAATTCCAAGCAGTAAAATTGGTCCTTTAAAGTAATGTTAAAACAATTCATATCATAGTAGATGCTTTGAGAGATTTGGCTGTAACAGTATCAATCTTTTGCTTCTTCTTTTTGACGTCTGTCCAGACATTTGTTTCTTTTGTTCTCTTGAGAGAAGGTGACATCTAATCCATATCTTCTGGTAAAGTAATCACATTATTAGTTTTAATAAATGAAGAGGCTTCATCTAAGTCAATAAAAGTCTTCATCTCGTTGGCATACAGTATTCTTATCTTAGCTGGATATGCAAGTTGTGTCTTGATGTTATTTTGTTTCAGAAACTTTATCATTGGCCACACTGTTTTTCATTGTTTCATTATTCTAGATGAATAGTCGTTATCAAATCTTATCAGGCTCTGTCTATATTTTAGAGGTGCCATGTTCTCCCAGCGGTCAAGTGGCATTCGAAAGACATGCGTAGAATGGGCGTGCCTTCGTTGAAGGTTGGGCATCGAGCTGGCACCTCGGCACCTGTAAAAAAATCTACTGTCAATCATTAGCAGACCACAGTTCCGCTGTGGCAACCCCTAACCGGGAAAAGCTGAAAGAAGAACAACTTCCTCCAAGCAGATCTTAAAATCAGTTCCTTGTCCAAGTATGAAAGAAATTTGATAATTATTGACCTAGGAGGAGAGTTTGAGTTACAGGTTTCCTAAGAGCTCTGTATGCCCTTTCAATGCCAAAGGAAAGTCCTTCTTTGAAATTTAAAAAGTCAGGGATCCAGCTTGATAAAAAGGAACTAATATCCTCACCTTCTGTGTTTTCAGGTAATCCGAAAATCCTGATGTTATTTAACCTCTCCCTATTTTCCAAGTCATCTACTTTATTAACCAACCAAGTGTTTTGTTTAAGAAGCAGTTCTTTCTGTGTTTCCTCTAACTTAAGTCTGCTTTCTAAGTCATTTAGAGAAACCTCTATTCCTGTTATCCTTGTCTGGTGTTGTTGTAGCATTTCCTTGAGGGTGTCAGCCTGTTTTTGACTGCTTGTTTTAAAATTTTCTAGGCTCTCTTTAAAATCATCCATCTTCAAAGACAACACCTGCAGGGTAGATGTCATCTGCTTTAGTTCCTTCTTTAAGGCAGCATCCTGGTGAGAATTCCTTTTAACAAGTGAATATATCCCCAAGCTTTTTGACAGGGAATTATTTGTAAACTTCATCAAAGTTTCTAATTATGTAAATTAGTCCTTTATCTATAAGATTTTATACTTTGAAGAAAAAAAATAATATGTTTTCCTGTCTTATTTAACTAGATATATGGAGCTCTAAAATACTGCTGCTTTCAGTTAGCCATTCAGGCTTCACCCTCTGTCTTCTACTTCTTGATGCTCTTACAGTTTACATATCAGGAAAGCTCTCCTCATATAACACTTTTACTATTAAAAACAAATACCAATAAATTCATATTTTCATATCAGATTATCACCATAATGTTATAATTTCCTACCTTGTGAAGTATGCAGTTGTCATTGCACAATTCTGTGTAACAGTGCTCTGTTGTTAGTTTACAAAATTATAATTTTAGAGATGTGTGTAATGATGTAATCATGAAATGGGAACTCAGAGACAGTATAAAAAGGTTAAGAAACAGTAGTGTTCTTGATGCTTAATTTACTATTACAAAGGATCTCACATAGCAATTTTGCATTTTTAAGGTGAGCAACTCAGTGGCATAGCTGGGGGGGGGGGTGGCGTGAGGGGCAGTCCACCCCAGGTGGCACTTTTGTGACTGTCAGCTTTAATAATTTTAATTAAAAAAACCTGTTTAAGGGCGTTCTTCTTTAAGAACGATCCCATAATGTCACATCTGTGCATGCGTTGTTCTTCTTACTGTCCGCATGCAATTTTAAAATACAGCTTTGCCTGTAAGGAGAGTTTTTCTGCTTAAATTTGTTTTGCTGGTTCCTGCAAAGTGTTGTTTGGGTATTGCTGTTCAAGTAAGGACACTTTGAACCTGTTATCAGTTTGCCATCCATTCCCTATTGCAATATTACTAGCTTATCATTTTTTTAATCTAACATAGGCAGCTTATTCTTCAAGGGCAACAGGCACTTTTATTTGTAGATGATACAATGCAATATAAAGTTGTTTGCTAGCAGCAACCTCTTCATTAGTTACATATCTCTTTAATGCGGAATTATTTAGATGACTTTTACTTCCGCAGAGATTGTGCATATTTACTGATGCTGGTGGGTTGTAATGATGGATGTTTGAGTAGACTTTTATGATGGAAATGTTCTGAACTGGGCAGTTTTGTCATTATTGGTTCATACATTTTGTTTCATTGCTTAATGGAAAAATGTTCAAAACAATAAAGTTAAAACATGCTCTAACAAGTATGCTGTATTATACAAAGAATATAATTTAATTCAGTCAGGAAGGTGAATCAAAGGACACATGTTATGTTTACATGGTCCTAAATATGTGTGTAAGGGGCCTATGATTTGAAAACAGCCCAAAGGTAAACTTTGCCCTCAACTGGCCAGATGCATTTTCTTTGAATGTGGGTTTCAATGCTGTTTCAATGAAAGTGAGTTTCAAGGGCAGAGAAGTTTTAATGCTAAGCCTGTTTTCATCATGAGACTGTATTGCTTTGTTTAACAGATGTCTATCAGTGTTTGTGCTATAAAATTTAAAATAAAAGTTTTAAACAGAATCCAAATAATCATTGTAGAAGTAAAGCATATAGCAGTATGCACATTAGAGTGTTTATGGTAAATAGGGAGAAATGGCCAAGTAATGAGACACTGGAATGCCTGTGAGGGGGCCCCATATGACCTTGATTTTGTGAGGGGGAAGGGGCAGCAAACTCAAAGACAGCCCTGGGTGGCACAAACTCTAGTTATGCCACTGGAACAACTATCTATTCAACAACTTCATAAATTCCTAAACTTTCACACCAACTTTTCATCGTATCACTTGAGTGTACACCTCATGAATTAAGGACCTCTCTCTGTGCAAATTTGTACAAAATTATCATAAACTAACTAGGATTATTATCCAATTTCTTCTGTATTGCTACCCTGTATTCAGTCTCTGCTCCCTACTTCTCTTTATTAACTTAACTTTTTCTCATTTCAGTTTCACACTTCCCTTCTCTTGCGATATCAGCGTCTTCTGAGTCCTTAGCTTCCACCTATATCTTTCTATGCATTCTTTGAAGAATATAATTAACTAATTGCTTCTATCTTCCCTACCCTTCCTTTCTAGGTCCTAAGTACTCCAGTGCACAAAACAAGAAATCCACACACCAACCCCAACAAGTGCCAAAGACTCCAGCTGCTCTCCCGGTTGAGAAAAGAGCTAGTTCACAGACATGGGAAAACAGAACTAATTGCTGTTTGTAAATTTTGATAACTGTAATGTGAGCTTTTTAATGGACTGTGCCCTTAGTTTGTTGCAGCACATCACCGGGCTTAGCTTATTCTTCCTCCTATCTTCTCTAACTGTAGGGTGCTGGTTTGCCGGATTGAAATAGTAAATTCAGCTACCACATTTAGCAACCTTTTCTCCCTGCTCTCTCTTTTGAATACTTAAACAAAATAAAAGTACAAAACCTTAACCAAAGTAAAATATGTAATTAAATACAAGAAAAATATACACAGTCATTCCCCTGGTCCCATATGTTCTTTGCCTGGTGTAGTTGCAGTAGTATCTCAGTTATGCAGTTTCAGATAATTACAGTAGTCACTGTAATGTTTCTTGTTTGGAACCCCTTGCACAAATCCAATACTTTGAGCAGTACTATTTCTCCCTGCCCCAATGTAAAGCATTAATGAAACTTAAGAAGTAAGGGCCAGGCAAAAGCCAAAGTGTATCAAAATCTTACTGATTGTTTCTCCTGTTCCTAAACACTACCATGACCATGGTCCAACCCACTCCATTTGCCTTTGCTATGCTCAGTCTCACTCAACTCCTCTACCCTACTCCCATTCCCACCCACCCCTGCATCATTTACATTTATACTTCACTAACTCTACCCGCAATAGAACAGGAAATCACAGGCCAGAAATCAACAAATAGAATCCAATAATTAAAGCCCACCCATTAACAATTGTCAATCAAATCCCAGTAGTCAACCAGTAGGATCTGTAGACTAACCAATTAAATTGTTAACCTCCCAATAGTTATCCAAAAGGATCTGTCCACTAACTATTCCAACTGATAACCTCCCATTTCTTTACCAACCAGTGTTTCATTACTCAATACCCAAACCACACTTCATTACTCACAAGCTCTATCTGATATTGGCCCTATTAAATCTACTACTCTCATAAATGTTAAACTACTCTAATAGCATGCTTGACTTTAACAGGAAACTCATAAAACTAGCAGGCCTTCATACCACCACTACTTCTCTGCTTTTACTCCTCTTCTCCCTCACCTCATATAATTACCTACTACTATCCACGAATAACCTCCCTGGCAAACCTCTTCACTATACCACCTAGATAAACCATTGCATTATACCATAGCTCCAAGACTCTTTTGTAGCAACAATCTAGATTGCCATGCAAACAAATTCCACCCCCAGCAAGGACATCCCAAACCTGTCAAAAACATACCAAACTACAATACAAGTTCACCAAACTCATTTTACATGTTTTAATGCAATTAAACTGCTTCAGAGACATACATCCTAATCCTGGTCCTTCCACCCCACTTACTACAGCTAGCAGCCCTATCACAGTCAACTATGGACTATTAAACAGGAAAAACAAATCTTCCCTTCTCCTCCTAAATATGAATGTAAGAAGTATTGGAAATAAAGTTCACTATCTGCATGCCTTACTCTCCCTCTACTCTACTGGCATTGTTATATTAACAGAGACCTGGCCTAAACCCAACAATAACAACAACAAAATCATAGCTCCAGGATATAATATACTAGACAAAGACAGAACAAACAGAAAGGATGGAGAGTAGCTATCCTATTCAAAGATCACATAACAATAGACTATCTTGAATTAGACATCCCTGACTTCAGAAATGAAGAACTAATCTTTACCAAATTAAAAATTAACTCTAAAAAATACATTAACATTATTGGTGGTTACATCCCACCAGGAAACAATATTCCCATACTAGAAAAACTACACTAGGCCTCTAATTTTCTCTCACAAGAAACAGTCCTGATGGTGATTTCAATATTAACTGGCTAGACTGCTCCTCTCAGAATCCAACATTCCATGTTAACCTACATGGGTTTACCCAACTCATCACATCCCCCACAAGAACTGACAAATCTTTGAAATGTCAGTCTATCCTTGACTGGATTCTGGTCAACAACCCCTCGCTTTCATCTCAGGCAGGTTGTCTTCCTGATGGTCTGAGTGACCACCTACCTACTTTCCTTGTACATACCCATACTTAACAAAATAATCATACCATCGACTGCACAATTAGAAAAAAAAAGACTTTAACCCACATAGATTCATCACCAGTCTACAAAGCTGTAACTGAGATTCTCTCAAACAGCTATCCCTCAGTGATGCTGTGGACTCCTTTAATACTACATTTTTAGATATATTAAATGGCACAGTCATGTGGGTTTCCTCCGGGGGCTCCTGTTTCCTCCCACATCCCAAAGACATGTTGTAGGTGGATTGGACACTCTAAATTGGCCCTAGGCATGAGTGCGTGCATATTGTGCCTTCCATGGAAGGTTGGGCGCTGGGCTAGCAACTTGACACCGTAAAACTCTACTGCCAGTCATGAGTGGACAGGTGATCCACTGTGACAACCCCTAACCGGGAAAAGCCAAAAGAAGAAGAAGAAGAAGAAACTGTTATATTCCCCCCAGAACCATTAGAGTCAAAGCTAACTATTTATCCTGGCTAAGTAAAGAATGTAGACCCTTACTCAAAGCTACAGACAAAGCCTGGGAACAATATCACAAAAACAAAACCCAGATTACAAAACAAACATTCTTAGAACTGAAAAACAAATTTAAAAAACTTGTAAAACAGCACAAAATAAACTGCAACCAGATTATTCAGACAAAACACCAGAATAACCCTGAAAATTCTGGGCTGCAGTTAATAATATACTTCTACCAGGTAAAGCGACCATCCCCCACTCCAGCCTCAAACAGCAACTCTGATAATATAGCATCCCACTTTAATTAATACTTTACAGAAACTATTCTAGCCCTTACTACTCTCAAAACATCTCGAACAACTCTGCCCCTGTAGCACCCCAGCACAGCAACCCCTTCCAAAATAGCCCCAACCAATTTACATTACAACCAGTGCCTGTAGATACCATGAAAAACTACTGCATAAACTAAAACCAACCACCCTAACCGCAGATTGCCTCCCAGCCGACTTTCTGTAAATTGCAGCAGAAGGTACAGCATACCCAGTAGTGACACTCATTAACAGATAAATATGTGAGGCCTTAGTACATGTTATCTGGAAGATCTCCCAAATTATACCTTTACACAAAGGAGGTAATTCCACCGAACTTACTAATTATCATTCCATTGACATCTTATCTCCCTTATCTAAAATCCTAGAGAGAGTCATCCATACCCAACTCATGGACTGCCTTCACACACAAACTGCTATCAAAACACACAACATGGTTTTCACCCCTACCACAGCCCTAATGTCCTTTACTAATATAGTGAATCACTATAGAAATCAGGGAGAATTTGTATCTGCCATATTTTTAGACTTGTCCAAAGCTTTTGATTTAGTAAATTACAAAAAATCATCAATGTGCTTTCTTCCCTAAACCTTAGTAGCTTCTCTATCACCTGGTTCCAAAGCTACTTGTCAGCACATCACCAAGGTGCACAGTGGCAATACCACCTCCCTACTCTTCTCCCAGTTGTCTTAGGGGTCCCACAAGGCTCCATCCTTGGCCTCTACTTTTTTCTCTATTCACCAACCAGCTCCACACCTCTACTCTTCATGCCTCTGGGATACAATATGCAGATGACTCAACTCTAATATGCACAGCATGGCTCCCCAATTCCCAACTCATTCTAAACCCCAGTAAAACTAATCTTCTCTTCTATCCCACAAGATCTCCCTCTTCTCACCTAACTTTCAATATAGAGTCCAAAAACAAAACTATTATCACTCTAACAACACACACCAAACTGCTAGGTGTAGAAATTGACAATAATCTGAAATTCGACATTCATATTGCTGAAACTATTAAGAAAGTCCACAAGAAACTAGGTCTATTTTATAGAAACAAACAATTCTTAACTAGAACCAAAAAAGCTACCATCGTCCATACACACCTCCTGTAACACTCCTATATACCTCCTCAGTACTAACCAACCTCCATAAAACTGATCTTGCCAAGCTGGAATCCTGTTACAATAAAATTGCCAAGTTTGCAACTGATACCACATACAGGTCACATCACTGTACAGCTCTTAAGCAACTAAAATGGCTAGAACTTCCTGTACTGCTACACTATAAACAATTAAACTCTGCCCACAAAATCCTGCATCAAGCAGATAAAATCCCTGCTCTGGAAGATCTTATAAAACCTTACAACCATACACCGCTTCTAGAGCCCCTCCATTCCAGTGACAAACTCCTTTCACAAACCATCAAAGCTAAAAACTCAGCTGCAGAATCTCTCTCCTTAAACATCATCCCTAAAATATGGAATAAACTTCCAACCCCTATTACCTCTAACTCCTCCACAGTTCAGTTTAAAAAGCTCCTATCTACTCGCTTAGTAGACACCTACCTCTGTTCTTGCAACTCTCCTGGATAACTCTAACCTCAGTATATTTAACCACATCTTGCTCATTGGGTACTATTTTTCTCAAATCTATGCACTCCTTCTGTTGTAACTTGCTTGTCCTCATTATTTAAATATTTATACTTTTGTGACACATGTTATGTTAAAGTAATATGTAATGACCCGTATTTGGTCAACATTGTACTATTACTGATTAAATGCTACTGGAATTTCTTTTGTATTGTAACTTTTACAGTGTTTGTATTTCCTATTGCTGGAGCTTTTCTCCCGGGGCCACTGCTGAAAAAGGACCTGTGTCCAGTCGGACTTTCCTGTTCAACAAATGTAAAATAAATAAATAAATGAATAATAAATAAATAACTGCTGAACAACATTTATAGACAAGCATTTAATCTCTTTTAATGTAACTGGATCAAGTGAGTGTGTGTGTGTGTGTGTGTGTGTGTGTGTGTGTGTGTGTGTGTGTGTGTGTGTGTGTGTGTGTGTGTGTGTGTGTGTGTGTGTGTGTGTGTGTGTGTGTGTGTGTGTGTGTGTGTGTGTGTGTGTGTGTGTGTGTGTGTGTGTGTGTGTGTGTGTGTGTGTGTGTGTGCAAGTGCATGCATGTGTGTGTGTGTGTGTGTGTGTGTGTGTGTGTGTGTGTGTGTGCGTGTGCGTGTGTGTGTGTGTGTGTGTGTGTATGTGTGTGTGTGTGTGTGTGTGTGTGTGTGTGTGTGTGTGCACGCACATGTGCAGGGGTGGGGTTGAGTTATTCCAGCATAAAATAACTATCCTACAGAGGGTCCAGAACTCTTATGAGAGGTTTTAATGAAAGTAAGAAAGCTACCAAGAGATCGTAAAGTTATAAGTTATCATCAAAAGATCTTGGGTGTTTGAATAACAGCAGTCTGCATGAAAAAATGTGGAAGGATAGTGCAAGACTTGGGGCACTGGGATTATGTGATGTTGCTCAAACAGAAAATATTTTTCATTTGTCCTTGTAAGTTTTTGAGTCAGCTGGCCTCTGTGAGGATGAAGGAGAGAAATTACCTATCCTGTTGGACAAGACTGCTGGTCAGTCAATCAAATGATTTGATGTAATGAAGCTGTCATGTAAAGCATTTCTGACAACTGGTGTTGGCTTTGTATTTGTGTGTGTGTACATGTTTGTGGGGGGTCAAAGATATCACAAACTGGACATGCCCTTCTCAATAACATCTGACCCTTTCTAATAAAAAATGATTTCTCATAGAATGTGAAGCACTGATAGGATGCAATTGTTTTTAAAGATATCACTCGTCTGATGACATCTCTGCAAAAAGGGCAGGAATGACCCCCTCCCCTTTCTTGTTGACATACAAAAGAACTGCCATATGAACAGAATGAACAGACATCTAAAGTCTGTGAGAAAACTCCTGCAAAGATAGTATGAAAAAAAGAAAATCTTTATGTCAAAGACAAGTGTGTAGGCCACATGCAGTTTGTGTTGAAAGGAAGACAACTAGACAGTACAGCTACAGACAGTTGACATCAATATATCTGTCAGCTACATAGGTTCATAGGTTCATAGGTAGGTACTAGGCTATTGGCCCTAGGGCCTATACAAGCCTACCCAAAAAGGTACCCTGGCTTTCGCCACCCAAGAAAATTATTTTCCTGTGCCCCTGTCAAGCAGAACTACAGAAGTGATTCCCGAGGTGAATTTCCTATTACCCATCCAATCATCAAGATTTTTCTTGAAGAGTGCTAGTGAGGAGCTCTGTTTGATATAGATAGGTAGTCTATTCTAGAGTATGGGAAGTCTCTGGGACAGGAATCTATCCCTCCAGCATATTCTGTTTATTGTGGTGACAAGGTTTAGGTCCCTAGAGCATGTAACTCGGAGGGATTGGGATTTCTTTAAGTGGAGCATGTCCAACAGCTCTGGGTTTGACATAACTTTGTATGTTAGGCAGCGATCGCCTCTGAGTAGGCGATATACGACAGAGTAAAGCTGGAGTTTTTTGAGTCTGTCTGCGTAAGGCATCTGTTTGAGGCCAGTAATCCTCTTTGTGAGGTATTTTTGCGGCCTTTCCAGTTATTGTAGATGTCTTGTGAGGTACATACCAAAATAAAAACATAAAATAAAGAAATAAAAAAGTTCATTCCTGTTTTAACAATACAGAGAGGTTTGTTTCTTTTACTCAAGTACTTGAATGGAGTATATGGGCCACATAATGACTGTAATCAATACCACTGACAGACACAGTTTGCTAGTAGCTAGGATAAGGGAACATATCTAACACCAAGACTTCACTATATTCACAGAACAGGAGTGCAGTGAAATATGAGCAACAAGAAACTAATGCTCTAGATAAAATAATTTAATTTTATAATTTTGCTAATTTTTTTCCAAGGTAAGAAAATATATGCACATAAATAGCAACAAGTGCACCTGAAGCCATTGTAGCTTTATTGGCCTGAAATTGTCCATAAATAGACATAAAAGTAAAAGAAAAAGTCATGGACATTCAGTATTGCCATTTAGCTGAAACACTTGATATCCTTAAAGGGTAATTTGCATGTATCCCATGTTGCCTCTGATACAAGAGGGTTAAGGTATCACACAGTGAAAAGTCTAGGTTTGTTATTTTTTTCTTTTTGTGTTTTTTAAACAAATTGGTTTTCCTGTGTGATCTTATTACTCATTGTTTTAGTTTGTTAGTTGGGATATTTTTTAGGCACCCTTATGTCTATGTATAACAGTTGGGTATGACAACCCTGTGTTTCCAAAAGTCAAACATTCCTCTTATGTTGTGCTGATGATGCTGTATGAAGACAGAAACATGCATGTCCTCAGCAAGAGGAGTTTGGCTTTGTTGTCCTGAAATTGCCTATAAGTGAACATTAAAAGAAAAAGTTGTGGTGGACATTCAGTATTACCATTTAGCTGAAACACCTGATATCTTTAAATTGTAATTTGCATATATCCCATGTTGCCTCTGATACAAGAGATTTAAGGTACCACACAGTGGAAAGTAGCTTTGCTAGATTTTTATTTTTGTGTTTTTTAACCAATTGGTTTTTGCTGTGTGACCTTATTACTCATTGTTTTAGTGTAATGAACTGGCAAATAAAATCCCTACAGAATACTCTGTTGGGAATACTGGGTGAGCAAATAAGCGCAACTAAGAAAATTATTTTTTTTTTCTGTGATATGGGATCTGAATTGATTAGATGTAATAAGGCCACTAAGTTTAATTATGTGTGGCTGCCAAAAAAGCAATTATTAGACAATGGAATTAAAAGTCTAAACCAACCACACTTGAAGTAGTGCATATTGTAACAGAGATAAAAGAACAGAAAGTGGAATCTTTAGAAAGGTGTAGGAGCAAATTACATAGAAAAAAATGAAAATTGTGGGAACAATATATGCAGAAAAATGTTTTGTAGGAGGAATGAGGTTTAAGAAAAGGTTCAGTACTGGGCCCACTCCTTTGTGGTATCTGCTTTTCTAAATGGAAGTAAATGCTGAAGGTTTATGGCTGACTAAGTTTGCAGATGATTGCAAGCAGGGGGTTATAAATGACTCCCCTGCAGACACTAGCATTCTTGAACAAGGTCCATCTCTGACTAACAAATGGTGCCAAAGCCATGGTCTTAAACTTAATGCTGAGAAATGCATAACTATCATTTGGGAAGTCAAACATCCCAGCTAATTACCATATTGATAATACACTCATAAGAGTTGACCCAGTGGTCAGGGATCTGGGTACGCACATAGACAGTAGCCTTACCTTAGACCATCACATGGCCACAGTGGTGAGGAAATTCTTTTATGTTGCGCAACTTATAAGTAAGGGCTTGGCATCTAGGTCCAAAGAGGTGATTATCCCACTCTACTCTGCCCTTATCAGACCAGTCATAGAGTACGATGCTCCCTTTGGTATGTACCTGACCTGGCATATACAGCAACTAGAGTGACCTCAGAGGTTACTTACAAAAAGAATACAAGGCATAACAAATCTACCATATGCAGAGTGCCTTAAAGCCCATTCCTTCTACTCAGTCTCCTCTAGATTGCTAAGGGGTGATCTATGCCTGGCTTGCAAGGCATCTGCAAACCCCACACTTATGAATCTCCAGCATATTCGTAAGTCAAAGTGTACAAGAATTACAAGGTCTAGGTAACTGAATTTTGTCTGTGACTTAAACAGAACATGCTGGAGAGAAATTATATGTATCCCAGAGACTGTCCATCCTATGGAACAGGCTTCCCATCCATGTGAAGCTAAATTTGTCTATTACTTAGTTTAACTGCAACCTAGACCAGTGGATGGGGAATTGCAAATTTACACCTGGCCTGGTACCCATGTCCCTTATGGACCAAGGTAGCTTATAAGTGCCTAACTCTCAATGTCCTGTTTGGATACTAGACATCTTTACTCTTTCAGGAAAACTTGGATAAGCTTAGAATGCCCCAAAATAGTTAACTTAGTAACAGTGTATGAACTGAACAATTTATGTAATATTGGACTGATTATATTGTACAGAAAAATAAATGTGATGTATAATGTTTGTAAATGTAACTGTTCTACAAGTTTTATTATGAATGATTACAATGTTAACTGTGTTTGTAATGGTTATATTTTTGTAACTATATTTTTGAGCTTTTCTCCCCGGGCCTCTGCTGAAAAAGGGCTTTTGCTCAGTCAGACAATCCTGGTTAACAAATGTAAAATACATAAATAAATAAAAATGTGAACTAGTTTATATGGTTTGTTTACTTTTATATAAATGTAAGTTTGCCTAGGTCACAAGTGATAATTCAATAAAGGTATTTTTTTAACTTTTGAGGCATTCATAGCTCAACTAGTGCCCATTACTCAGCCCATATTGTTCCCATACCACATCATAAATCTTGAATTCCCATTCCACTCCATTATAAAAGTCCTTATAGCTTTTCACCTCCTATTGCCCACATAAGTGTCATAACCTACCCCTCTTTGATGATCCTGAATTTCCTTAACACCTCCAATTGTTGCTCCTGTCCCCTGAATAGAGAGATTCTCTCTACTGTCATGGCTATTTCCCTAATGTTAACCTTGCCCACCTGTCTCAGATGCACAGTTTTGAGGTTATTCAGTTCCTTTTCACACTGTGGCTACCTAACCTACCTAGCTGTTTTCCTAGATTTGTTCATAGCATGCAAAAATCAGTACTTCTCAATCATCATAATCCTTTTCTTAGCCCCCATCTATCATCTCCCTGCCATTGTCTTTCACCCCTTCTAGATAAATATATCACACTCTTCGGACTTCTGTTAATGTCTTGTTTTTGGGTGTTGTCCCTTTGTATCATAATGTGTACAATAATATAATAATTATCACTTTGACAACTTCTATTTTTCCTTTCAGTGTACCTATTTGTCTAGTCAATTTATATAGTAAAGCTCTGTTTATCCAAATTAAATCCTCACATAATTTTAGTCCTAATTTAAGTTAAGGCTAGGTATACCTGCAAACATAGCTACGTTCTCTTCCTTTCAATATAGGTTATCCCAATTTGGGCTCCTTCCTGTTTCCCTCCATTATTAACAATGATTTCTACACATGAACTTTTAGTCCTGACACTTTACTAAAATCTCAATACATCTGCCAGAAATAATATGCACTCATCATTGCATAAGCTACCGTTTTCCCAATTTCTTCTCAGACTGTTAAATAAACACTTTTAGAACAAACTTCTCTTATTCCTAATAGGGATAGACATGGTGATAGGAGATGCAGCAGTGGTTGTTCTTCTGCCTAGTCTCACTGGTTCAGATGCCTTCCACTGACCGCAAACTGCTACCGATGCGGCCTTGTACACACCTCTTACTCCCTTACGAAGTGAACCTTTTCCTAGCATCTATTTCAAAAACAAACTCCCACCTCATTTGTCAAAAAATTCTGAATAATCAAAATATACTTTCCCTGTTTTTTTTTTCTTAGTCTTCCTCTCATTTCACAATTCTGTCTCTCTCTCTCCTCCCCTTTCACAAGTTTAATAACTGTCTCCAACAGTCTGCCTAGGATTTAATCCTGACAAATCAAACCTGTGTTAGGTTAATAACCTATGGCAGCACCTTTACTAACTGAACTGAACTGTAAAAACCCACAGTAAAATGTTTACATCAGTGCTACAGAAGGAGACACGCCAAACATTTGCAGGCCCTTTCCTTGGGTAAAACAATGACTGCAGCCTCAAACACTGTGCTGGTTAAGTTCACCTTCTTAGTAATACAGCTAAATGTGTGCAGTCCACCTCTTTTACCTCCAAACCTACTTTGCTTACAAAAATCCACAAGGAAGCCATCCAAGCCTCTAGCTTTACCTCTTTTCATATACCTCCTAGTTGCAATCACCTCTCCTCTCTGCTACCCCTATTTGTACTTCCCATGTCAACATCATCTCATTCTATTTTGCAAAATCCTTTCTTACTTGACGAGTTTCCCTGCTTAACAAGTTAGTTTACACCCCCCAAAAATCCTCTTCTTATTTAGTAACTCTTACTTCCCTTTTGTGTTAGAAGCTCTAATCCAAGCTTGTCATCTCTGATTTTTTTAATCAGTGAACTACATGCACTGATCCCCTACCAGCAAGCACCCTGTCTCCATAATTCAGCCTCTAAGTACCCTTTATTTCTTTCTTCCTTTAGATCTCTAATCCAACATTCGTTCTTACTGTCTGGAATATTCCCTCTCACTGCCATTCTTTGTGACACTATTAATTCCTTCTCCAATTTCCCATTTTGATTTCCTTTTCTTTTTGGAGGGCCTACTTATGCCATGCTCCTGCTTTAATTCTGGTTCTGTTCCCCACACTTGTATCTGCCTTCCATTGGTTATCTTTCAGCACCTCAGGTACCACTTCTTTCATCCATATTTCCTTTGTTTATTCTTTCATTTCCCTTAGTTCTATCCGCATCTTCCTTTTTGACCCCTTTTCTTTCCCCATTCCCTGTATATCAAGTTCCCTCACTGCTATAAGTACTTCTCACATTTCCAGCTGCCTTGCAGTCGCACTAATGCTCTAAGTATCTCACCTGTTTATATTCATTCCCTGAAAACATCATTTCTGTCTGACCACTTTCCCCCACATCTACTACTGCCAAACTCTTCATCCCATTCTGTTTTTTTTCCTTAAAGTTATATTAAAATGATTCCACCCCATTATAAGAAAATGATTATTCAAATGAACTGTTTTTTTAGTACACTGATAGCACAAACCTTGAAGTGCATATACAACAAGTGTGATTTTATGACATGTGTGTATTATGGAACTTTGTTTTTTGTGGTGAAGGTTTTGCGCCATGGGTCTTGACAGACTGGGTGTGAAGAAGCTGAAATCTGCTAATGTTTTTAATTTCTGAAGCACAGATACAGTTTCACTGCACTGTTAGCAGCAGCAGTATGCTGCAGATATGTAGCAGGAGTAGTTTTCTGTTCCTGCACTGTTTGTTCTTTTTCCATGATTATACAACAGTATGTTTAGTATATGGGAGGAAGGGGGATTTGGGGAGCAAAGACCTTGCCACCTTCAACAACTGGATTGGTGTAAGTGAGGCTGTTGAAGGTTATGTGTCCACTGCAATGTTTCTGCTACCATCAGTTATTTTTTTAATATTATAGGACAACAATGTCTGCATGTGTAATGTCTTATAAATTTTGCTGTATAACCATTATATTTCAGGGAATAAAGCAAAACTTAAGTTGCTGCCTGTTATGACCCTGTCTTTATCATCACTCATTCTCTATACTTCCATTAAGGAAACTCCTGTGAGTGTGTCTCATAAAAATGCCAGCAACACTCCTCCTACTATCTCCATTCTCTATACCGTTACTCCCATCCCACCTTAACTTCTTGTGTAGTACCACCACCACTAATCATCCCACCTTTCTTCACTCATACTGCCTTTTGTATTATAAAACACTTGTTGTGTCTTTCGGCTTTTCCCGGTTAGAGGACGCCACAGCGGAACTCCGGTCCATTAATGATTGGCAGTAGATTTTTACGTACCGAGTTGCCAGCTCTGACGCACAACCTTCAATGAAGGTATGCCCATTCACGCATGTCTCCACACAGAAGACGCTTTAGCTGAGAATCGAACGGCACAACATCTTACTGTGAGGCGACAAACACTATTTTGTGACATTCTCAATTTCAGTCACTGCCACACTGCTATCTCTATGCCTTCTTTAAGCACTCTTGGCTTTCTTTTATCAGGATATTAATCCTCACTTACATGACAAATTTCTACAGTTTCCACTCTCACCTCCTTCCCTCCCTCCCTCTTTCCTCTGTACCAACATTGTCCCTCACTGCCACCCTGGATCTAGGTCTTAGAGTCCCATGGGTTCCCCCTTCTGGGTACTAATGTTGTGTGGAACATGCCTCACTCTGCACATAAAAAAATATTTAATCCAAACTTAAAACACCATATAAAAAGAAAGAAAAATGCATATAAAAGACTAGGTAAGGGCTTTCACATCTACAAACAGATGCTTCATCAGACCATTAAGTAACTGCTACACAGAACTGATTTAAACATGCAGTTAAGCTGTATAACCTATTAGGAATTACCTATGCAAACTCCTAGAACCCAAATGAGGCTTTAAAGATACACAATCATTAAGACCATGGACTTTGTCAGACTGCAAGGCCGAAGTTGCACGAACAGTAACAAAACATGAAGCAGACATTTGATATACGGAAGGAGACTGTCATGGAAAGAAAGCAGCAGTGACTAGGAAAATTGTTTGAGAAAGGAAAATATAAGAGGCAAAGGGAAATGAGCTGCAGGAAATGATGTGCTACACATCATAAAAAGTGACTAATTTACTTAATAGGAAACTTGTCCAATATGGACTGTCAAATAGATGATGCACTTAGGATCAGTTAGCTTGCCATTTATAAGCATTACTTTGGACATCTAATTCTTGAAATAACACCACTAAGGATTATTGGACTGGCTTCTTAAGAAAATTACCATTACGTAATGTCTAGCATTGTGCAGAAAAATGAATCCAATGAGAAGATTTCTGCCCTGATGTTCACAAGAAGCAAAAGGCTTTAAATATGCTTTCTGCGACCCATGGGCAAAGTGGTAGTACATTTAGCTTGCCATGCAATTTTGTAGATTAATTGGAGGAGAGAAAGTATACTTGTTAGATTCCTGAAAGAAAACTATACAAATATACAGATAGGTGACAGCAGGAAAAGAAATATGGTAGTCAGGATACACCTCTATAACAGCTCCGAAAAGCATACAAGCTAAGGTCCCAGGAGTCACCAAGGAGTTCCAAAAGAAGCTGAAAGAACAAAGAAATTGATAAAGAGGGATAACACAAAAGCAAACGGGTATAGAGATTGTCTGTGTGAAAAAAAAACAGTTGAGACATAGTGTAGGAAATGGAATAACTTAGATAACTTCCACATTCAAACTGACTGTATAAGGAGTGAGACAAAGGGAGAAACATGAAGGTGGAAATATTCCAGGTGTCACTTTCAAACATGGAAGAACTGCAGCAGGCAGGGTGATTCTGCTGATATTATCTACTGGATTAGAAGAAAACTGACATGAGAAGATAAAGGGACTCTGGAAAAATTGTCAGTAAGCTAACAGAAGATATAGCTGGAACTGGGAACAGCATCTTGTTAATGTTCACTAACTGGTTGACATACTGTCACCCAATGCCTCTTTCCCATGAGCCTAGGTGACTGCTACTGCTGCTTATCACACACACAGGTTAAGAGCCTTAATCATATCTGGGGGGGTTGCCAGCAGAGGTTTTTACACAGAAAAAGAGGCGGGAAAGGATCTCTGGGCAGTATCATCATACTTCGGCTGACATCCGGGCTGATGCTGCCATCAGCCTCTAAACTTCACTACACAGGCTGGCCATGTTCTTCACACTGGTGATATCAACAGATAAACATTCTCAAGCTTTATTTCCATTTTAAAATGGGGAATCTCCAAAATCCTTCTCCTTTGAGACAGTATTTTCCTTTAATACAGTCAGCAAAACCTAATACATAAGTGACCATTATGTTCAGGCTCCATTGCCCACTCCACTATTGGTAAAATAGTTGAGCTGCATGCATATGTGCAAACACATATAAATATGCATGTGTGAGTGTGTGTGTGTGTGTGTGTTTATATATATATATATATATATATATATATATATATATATATATATATATGGATTCACTTCAGAATCTCGAAATTCTGAAACATCAAGTTTCATATGATCGAGACCATATGACTGATGTTTCGGAATATCAAAATTCCGAAACAAATCCAAAAAAAAAAAAAAACAATTTAAATGTTTCTGGAGGGGGCAAGCCCCCCTGCACCCCCCACACCCCCACTACTTAAATATTCCAACTCCGAGATCGCACTACAGCGAGGGATGGGAAATCTCCCATTCCGCACTGTATGCAGATCTCCATTCACAATGCTGGGATTCCGAAAGTTTGATCATATGGTCTCAGCCATATGAAATTCGATCTTTCAGGATTTTGGCATTGTGAAGTGTGCCTATATATATATATATATATATATATATATATATATATATATATATATATATGCACACAATTATACAAAGCAACAAAAGTAATTTCAAAACCACAATTATTCAAAACAAATAAGTACAAATTTAGGCAAAGGGATTTTGCAAGTGAGTAATCCCCTGTGCTCCTTTTATGTAGGGGTCTGTACCCCTACAGCTCTACAACTTTATATATATATATATTAACTCTAATATCACATAATATTGGAGAAAAGAAGAAACCTCCTTAATTCCACTGTCCACTGATCATGCACTAATTCCCATTCACTCTCTGCCAAATTCACATGTAAGCACACATTCCATGCACCCCCACATGCTAATTTCACTATTACACATATACAACTATCACGCTACCTATTTAATACTCAAAACACACAAATGCACACTTACCAGTGATGATGTTTCACTCAAGGGTATACACATTTCAACCCAAGTCTATTGTAGCCGATCATTTATTTGAATTTGATAACTGGGTTACAGCACTGTTCAACAACAAACCAATTTCAAAAGCATTTATTACAGTCACGCTCTCTCTCTCTCTCTCTCTCTTTTTCAAAAAAATAAAAGGATAGGTTAGGTTTGAAGCTTTCATGCTGTTATTCCTTATTCATACATATTCTGCCAGTTGAGCAAATTCATAACTGGTTATTAGCCATTTTTGGCCAAGCATGAATCACCTCTGGTCTCCAAATGATATGAGCATCACTAATTATATTAGAAGAGGCCATAAGTTTCACCTAAGAAAGTGAGGCCAAATCTATGTAGATGATTCATTCTTTGCTTTTAACTAGAACAATGATTGAAACCTACATTATTATGCCTTACATGTCCCATAGGTTTGCCTAAGAGAAACTATAGCTAAGTGCAAGGCATTTCCTGCTGTAGCTTTTCTCCCATAGTATTTACAAGTCCAGTATTATTAGGTTCCATGGTATTAGTAACTGTAGCTTCATGACTCTTGTACGGCTTGCAGTGTTACCTGCTTGCACCCACACAGTAATCAATGTCTGTTGCTGAGGGTTCAACAGGGTTTTCAACCCCAAACTAGCTGGATTAAGCATTTGGTTTTATGTACCACTCCAATTACTGTTTCAGAAGATAAGACCAGGGCTTATTATGAGGACTAATACAAAGGCACTGTTTTCTTTTGCTTCTCTTCCTTATAAGGGATTTGTAAATAGTTGTTAATAAAAAAATGTTACAGTGTAAGAGTCAGTCAATCTCAGTTGACCAGGAATGTCAGACTGGGCAGTGTCCATTTTCAGTGAAGGCCTTGGAAGAAAAGTTCCATCACAGTAGATTTATATTAACAAGTGAATTTCAGACAGTTCTCTGAAAAACAAGTTACATTTCTCAGAAATTCAAACATAGTTACAAGACAGGTATATATATAGTAAAGTACTTAAATTAATATGTATAATTCTATACAGTTCTGGTAGCTCTAAATTTATTTATTTATTTTACATTTGTTGACCGGGCTAGTCCAGCTGGATATATGTCCATTTTCAGTGGAGGCCCGGGGAGAAAAGCTCCAAAGGTTATAACAAGTAAGGGGAATACAGAAAAAATACATAGAAGATACACATATCAAAACAAAACAAATAATTGCAATACGCAATTTATAATATCATCCCGTAGTCAAAATAATACATAGTCATAAAATTTTTTTTTTTTTTTTTTTTTTTTTCCCATAGTATATATGAGATAAGTTGTATTTACAAGGATATTATGTCCATTCTTGCAGAAAGTAAATGGATTTATATAATAAAAAAGGAAAATGTAAAGAAATTTACTATTCTTTCATTTTAGTACAGAAAGGTTTGTAAATGGTTCAAGAGAGATGATGGAAAGTATAGTTGAGAAGTAAGTTATAAAATTATGTTAGGAGGAAACATATTAGTATTTATAGGAAGGTAGCAGTAACAGCATTTGAGTGAGAGACATTGCAGTTTGGCAGCCAATGAGTGAACTTTGAAATCTAACACTTAAAAAGCAGCTTTTGTAGAAGGGCTTTCCCATGACCCTTGTAACAGGAAGGGTTCCCCACACCCCTGTTACTCAAATCTGAAGTAGGTGTACCTTGAAGTATGGGGTCTTCCTCTAGATACTGTCCTCTTGGCATTAGTATAAATCACAAAGGTTGCACTTTTATACATTGATTGCACCCTGTGTTTAATGTTCTCCTCAAAGATTGATTGCTAGAAAGTTAGTGCTGGTGTGAAAGATATTTGCAAGTTAGCTCAGGCTAATAATTCCAGGTTTTTACAGTGTTATAACATTACTAAGTTTAACAGTTCCTGCCACCAGGGAATGTGTAGGCGCAAGTGGCATCATCATCTTAGGTAAAACAGTTTCCTATTGGGGATAGAAAAGTAACATGGAGAGCAATTAAGTTTTGCGACTAGGTTTTGGAGAGACAGATCAAGGTTGATTCTTTCCAGGCACTGTGAAACAAACATTCCCCTTGCAGCAGCACATTAAAAGGCCCTTTACAGACAGTTACATTGTTAGGGATATGGCTTGACATTACAACAAACACTACAAGGCTCCTGCCCTAGAAGTCATGATACTAAGAGAGACTAGTAGGCAAATTTATGTGGAGGAGAAAGGTTAGGAAAGAGTGCTGTCACTGTTGCATCTCTATAATTTTGCATGCAGTCCAACTGCATCTGAAAGGACTTTTACCCATTGATTGCAAACCTCCTCAGAAAAAAGGTTCAAAGCTTCTTTTGGGCAATGGTGACAGAGCACATTTATTACACTTATTTGTTAGAGAAGCATTTCTCACTATTATGATTAGGATTACATTTTGTCAGTGGAAATGGACTGGGAGCAGAGAGCTGCAGGATGATTCAGATGCCTTATGTTTCACAAGCATGTATTACTATTTAGTAGGGAGATCGACTGCAGTTCCTGGGTTGAAGTCCTGGCATGCCAAAACATTATAATAGTATTAACTTTTCTAGTCATCTTATCAGTCTTGTCAGCTAAAAGGATTGTGAGTAGAGAAGATTAAGAATAAATTGGTTACTTGTTATTTCAATACAGATGTGCAAGACATCAAAATCCCTCCTAAAGGTGAAGGCACGCTACAAACTGGTGCTCCAAGCACTAAGTATTAATATGTCATTTAAAGGGAAAAATGTGCCAGGTTTGCTGAACTAGACAGATGATAGTTTGTTTCAGCTGCAGCTTCTCTCAGTCAGGTGATTGGCTCCTGACAGTTAAGAAGAAGGCAAAGACCTTTGGCAAAATAGAAGTGAGGAGCAGATATAAGGAGATAATCTTGTGTTTCAAACACTGATGGTATATCATGAGGACTGGAGTTCAGTCATAGCCTTCATTGCTGACAGAATGGTTACTGCATACTTGTTTTCATGCAGTGCACAATTTAGAGATGGAAATACAACATATAATACAAAATGTATGTTTAAGCATATATTAATATACTTATGGGTATCCTATTTAATGCATCATGTGTGTTTGATAAGGCTCCCCTATTAAAACTGTCAAACGTCAGCCCTTGTAATGCCAAGTGCCAAAAATCCAAACAAAAGACTGGAAACCCAGAGAAGAGTGAATCTCGAAAATCGCTCTTCTCCTTAAAACTTCTTTTTGTTGGGGGAGGCAAACCCCCCACCCCTGAACTAATATATATCAACTCCATGATTGCCATACCTTGCACAAAAGGGAATAGTCCAAGAAAAGGCATCTCAGACTCAGTATATGCAAGTCGAATCTTTCGGCCATTCCATCTCTGTATTTCGGGACTCGGTCTACTAGGTCCCAACATTTCAAACAGTTACCATTTAATATATACTATTTCAACTTTTTTTTTTACATACTAACCATTTAAGTATTACAATTTTAACTTACTTATGAATCAGGGCACACAAGTATATATTCACAATGTAAACAGAATGAATGACAAGTAATTAACATGTGTAGCACAGCATGTTAAAACTGTGTCTTGCAGATTGTTTGTGATGATGTGTTTGTGTTTGATTCCCTCACTTGATTGTGTGCCATTGTTGGTCATTCTGCCCCTTGGAAGTCCAGTGGCAGTGACAATTACAAAGAATATGAAGTATCCTGGATTTGTACTGCGGTGGTGGTGCTGTGGTAGTGTTGTTGCCTCACAGTAAGACGTTGTTCCATTCGATTCTCAGTTAGAGCATCTTCTGTGTGGAGACATGCGTGAATGGGCGTACCTTCGTTGAAGGTTGTGCGTCAGAGCCGGCAACTCGGCACGTAAAAATCTACTGCCAATCATTAGCGGACTGGAGTTCCGCTGTGGTGACCCCTAACTGGGAAAAGCGCCAAAAGACACAACAACAACAACATGAAGTATCCTGGATTCAATCCCTAAACAAGGGTCAGTGTTTGAAGAGGACTGTAAATTGGGTGCTGTTCTTCCATTGACTCACAACTGCTCCAGCATGTATTCGACCATGTTAACAACTGGTGTAAGGACAATGGTCTCAAATTAAATGTGAAAACAATATACCACAGTTCATTTTGTAAACAAAACATTTTCACATATTATATAGGTGACATCCCTCCAATCAGACACTGTCATAGGGGATCTATGCACTCTTAACCATCCTGACTCTGCAGAAGTTTGGCAAGCCTTGTAACTGGCTCATCTAATTTCTAAAGACATCTCCACCAGATTCAAAGTCATCTTAATTTCCCTTTACTTTTTTCTAATCAAACCATTTTTTGAATATATTGCATCTTTTGCTATGCATTTGGCTAAACACATCATTCAGCTAGAGAGATCCCAGAGATTCATAACTAAAAAGATCAGAAGCCTCAAAATCTTAGTTATCAGGACAGACTGCCAGCCCTCATTCTGTAGTCAGTCTCTTATAGACTCCTCAGTGGAGATCTTTTTCTATTTGTTCGAGCCATAAAAGATCCAACCCTTTTTCTCCTCCTATTCCTTCACAGACCAAATGGCACATTAAATACGTGGCTAAAGGAAGTCAGCCTTCATCACCAGATAAATAAGACATGTTGGCATGATAGATTTACATCCCAAAGTATCCCTCACCTTTACACTGCATGTAAAGCAGAATAGCACCCTTCCCACCTTCATGTTAAAAATAGATAATCGGATGGGCCGCTTCAAATTCTCCACTGGTCTATCTTGCATTGCTCTCCTTCAGTCTGGAGGGAACTTTTGAATAGGATTTTTAGCTAGGCTTATAATTTGCAGACTGATTTCCTAGTAATTGCATATGAAGTTATTATTTTGCAGTTAATGACAGTAAATTGTGACATACTGTTATTTTTAATTCTCTAATATCATACTTAAGAAATTTAATAACTATATTAAATTACTGTTTTGGTACTGCGGTGGTGATGCTGCGGTAGTGTTGTCACCTCACAGTTAGACGTTGCCCGTTCGATTCTCAGTTAGAGCGTCTTCTATGTGGCGACATGCGTGAATGGGCGTTCCTTCGCTGAAGGTTGTGCATTAGGCCCGGCAAGCCAGTACATAAAAATCTACTGCCAATCAGTAGCGGACCGGAGTTCCGCTGTGGTGACCCCTAACCGGGAAAAGCCGAAAGACACAAACAAACTAAATTAGTGTTTCGAACTCAATACTGAAAGGTGGTGTACTTGTATTGGCTGCTTTAATTTAACAAGGGTTCGGTCAGAAAAGGAAGGCACATAAAGAAGACATTTTCTTAGATTGCTACTTTGTTTCCAAAGTACTGAGTCATTAGTAAGCATTACTAAGCTGAAAATCCTTTTATTAAGAAAAAAGTCCATTTTATATATATATATTTTTTAGAAATTGCTTGACAAGTTTATAATTCAAGCTTTTTTTGTGTTTACAGTTTAAAGATCTGACCAAGGGATGTTCAAATACCTTCGAAAGCGTATCACAACTCACCTGACAGAACGCAACAGGAGAAGGTCAAGGCTAGTGTTCAAGGATGGAAGGTGTAACATAGAATTTGGAAACTTAAAGGAGCAGAAAAGATTTGCCTTTTTGGTGGATATTTGGACTACAGTTCTTGATCTCAAGTGGCGTTATCAGATCACCATCTTTACTACAGCATATCTAGGAAGCTGGTTTATTTTCAGTCTTCTTTGGTATATGCTGGCATATCTGAATGAGGATCTTCCAGAGTTTAAACCTTCTAGTAATCATACCCCATGTGTAAACAACCTCCATGGTCTGTCCACAGCCTTCCTCTTTTCACTTGAGACACAAGTGACCATTGGTTATGGGTTCCGATACATCACAGAAGAGTGTGGTGCAGCTGTCTTTCTTCTTGTTTTGCAGTCTATGCTGGGCATTATCATCAATTCATTCATGTGCGGTGCCATCTTAGCCAAAATTGCAAGGCCAAAAGTCCGTGGCAAAACCATAACATTTAGTAAGAATGCTGTCATCAGCAGATTAAAGGGAAACCTCTGTCTCCAAGTCAGAGTTGCTAACCTCAGAAAAAGCCTTCTTATTGGAGGACATACTTATGGCAAACTCCTCAAAACTACGGTCACACCAGAAGGAGAGACTATCATTTTGGATCAAGTCAAAATAGATTTTTATGTCGATTCTGGAAATGAAGACTTGTTCTTTATCTGTCCCCTGACACTTTATCACGTGATTGACAAGAGCAGTCCTTTCTATGACATGTCTGCTGATACGATCCATCAGCAAGATTTTGAGCTGGTGTTATTTTTAGATGGCACTGTGGAATCGACGAGTGCCACATGTCAAGTTAGGACATCCTATATTCCAGAAGAAGTGCTCTGGGGATATCGTTTTGCTTCCATTATAACTAAATCAAAGATAGGGAAATACAGAGTTGACTTCTCTAACTTTGGTAAGACACTGGAAGTGCAAACTCCACATTGTGCCTTATGCTTATACAATGTGATGGAGAGCACAAATGCAATTCAGAAAGCTTATGACAACCTAGCATTTGAAAATGATGAGATCAAAGAACGCCATGAAACCAAAATGTAATGCTAAATATTCCTTCCAAATAAATTCTTATGCAACAGAGAGTTTCCCATATGAAGGCAGGTTCAAGGACTATAAAAGAAACTTGATGCCAACAACAAAGCAACATGAATGTAACAAACTACTAAGACAATGAGATGGAATTACTTGTGACTCCCAGTTATGTCAGCAACAAAACCTGTCATTTTATGCAGTGATGTCAAATATCTACAGTACTGCAAAAGTTAATTTAATCACACAACAAGAATCTAATACAATATTTGCAGTCTTAATACAACATCTTGTCATTCCATAAGATTTTTTAACAGGATTCTCAAACATCTTTGGCAGTATGTAAACTATGCCCTTTATAGCTGCTATAGTCTTCAGACAACAGGAATAATAAGTTAATAATGACCTGCAATATACACTGGGAAATTCCTACATGCCTGGCTTTCTATTTTGTCATAAATTAACTGACTTGAGTGTAGAAATCCTGAACATTCATTTGAGGTGTATTGTAGTAACATCCAAACTTAACTTTTTTTGTTAAATGTGGCATATTGTAGTGACATCCAAACCTAACTTTTTTTGTTAAATGTCATGCTAATCTGCTCTCCTCCTGTAAGGAAAGGAACAGGATAAAAGCGAGGCTAATTATTGCAGCTCAAAGAATGTGACATTCCCATTTAATACATTATGTGAAGACATGAAATTTGTAAGGCAAACTGCTCTAAGATGTAGGCAAAGCTTTTCAAATCAGCATCCAACAGTTTTGTAACACCTATTCTATTTTATTGTGTGCTTACTTACGATATTACTGTTCTTGATTTCCAATACTTACTACAATTAGTCATTTTTTTTCTTTAAGAAATGATCGTGTTACGATAAATGTTTTTAAAATGGTTAGTTTTATTCTTTCATACTGTTCATTGAAGTTCTTACTGTCCTCAGTTTCTCATGTTTAGGGTCAATAAGGCTACCAAGCTCCACAAATAATCTTCTGTAAGCAGTTATGGGCTCAGTGATTCATTATTTTTAATCTTAGAATTGATGGCAAGTTGATTTAGTCCTTCTGCAAGAGCATTGAAAAAGTTTATTCCTTCCCCGAGTGAATATTTTTGGCTGCAAATGTATAAGCTAATAGTATCTTACAAACCCTGCGCAGGATGCATTTAGTCATACATAACTAAACTTTTTGAACATGGACAGCCAACTCAGGGATACACATCTTCTGGTCTCGTTTACTACCACACACATTCATAGGTTAGTACTAAGCTAACTGCCCTTTTGAGCCATTTTAAGCTTAGCCAATTATCCCTTGTGAGACTCAAACCCTGCACCTTGTGTTTGTAAGGCAAACACCTTAACCATTAGGCCACCCACCCAACCAAGCTCAACTGTTCAGGTTTTTACAAAGGCTGTAGCCTGAAAAGTTTAAAACTCTCAAAGACCATGCTCTTACTTTCCTGACATCAGGCATCTACCTTGAAAGAAACTACAAGCATATTTTTAATTATTGCAAACAGATGGTAGCAAAAAAAAAAATACATTGATAAGAAATGGAAGTCATCCTTTCCACATATCAGTCATAAACTTCACGGAAGACTAAAGTAACCCTCTGCAGGCATTATGCCATGATGCACAGACAAATTTTCAGCTGTCACCTGGCCATGCTCTCAAGAAACCTGAGGTTTAAGACACTTGCTACTTGGCATTTTGCAAATTAAGAAGAAAGTACCTGCCTAACATATATTTATCTTTGATCCCCCAGGGCATTGAGCATCAAACATTATTACAGCCTAGGTGTTGCAAGCGCAAAATTCAGCTACATTGGTGGCATCTGTTCAGACTAAATCCATGTAGGTTTTACTGCCAGCTACTGGTCCTGGGAGATTAATAGTAGCTTTCGTACATACTGGCATACCTCTTACAAACTCCTTTTGTGTGATCTGCTCTTAGCATGCAGTTAGGAAACCTTTTTTCCTCTACTTTTATAAAGAAACTGGAATATAGCTTTGTGACTTTTATAACTGAAATGAATAGCTTGTAACGTTGGATACTGAAATCTCAAAATGCCACATTTATTGGGGTAGTATAACACTTGCGAAGGTGATTGGAAACTATCTAACCTAATTTTGAGCCTAATGAGATAGAAATAAAAGTCTGAAATTAGGTTTAAGTTGTCATTCTAAAAGTTTTATCTCCATGGATCTCTCATACAGCAAGAAATAATCATTTCTGTCTTCATTTTTGTGACATTTTATTCCTCTGAAATGCATTATTATAAATGGTAGCCAGTTTTCTCTCCTTTTTTTCATACTGCTGATTTAAATAGATTGTTTGTTGAGACTTAAAGAGAGCACAATGAATTTACTCTTTCCTAGAAATGTTAAAATATTTACAGTACTTGATTCAAGCCTGGATAGTGTCGCTGTGTAAACTAGAGAGAATGAGCTGTCTAAATGTAAATTAGAGAATGTTTTTAAAGTGGATTATGTCACAAAATATTAAAGCAACTGAATAGAAATCACGAAAACAACTTACAACGTAAAGTCACAAACTATCCAATAAATGCCACGGCTCTTTTGTAACCTTGCGCTGTCAAAATAACCACAAAAACCGCATGGTTTTGGTACTTGTTGCTGAATTCCATTTGGATTTACCTTGCGGTTTTTGTGGTTATTTCGACAGCACAAGGTTACAAAAGAGCCGTGACACTTATTGGATAGTTTGTGACTTCACGTTGTAAAATATTAAAGCATGCAGTTAAAGAGAAAGCATGATACATAAGCCACCTCTGCCCTTTTATTCATTCCTAGCTGATGTAGGGTACTATTAAATGTTTCCTTGGGGAAGTAGTATTTATCAGGGCCTTGAGCGTACTACAGATGATAGAATCCTAGTACATTTAGAACAGTATTTTAGTCATCCCATCAAACACTTTAGTACCAACTTGGCATTATTATCTTCAGCTTTGTTGATTGTTATGCTGGGGTTAAGCAAGCCTGTGAACTGCTCCCCTCTCCCTGTTTTCTTCTGGTAACATATACAGTTGATATAAAAAGTGTACATACCTCTGTTAAAATGCCAGTTTTTTATGATATAAAAAATAAGACCAGAATAAATAATGTGACCTATAACCTGTACAATTCAATTGAAAAACAAATCTGTTAGGGGACAAATATAAAAAATAAAAAATGTACAATAAACTGGTTGCATAAGTGTGCACACCCTTAAAACTAATACTTTGTTGAAGCACCTTTTGATTTAATTACAACATTCAGTCTTCTTGGGTAGGAGTCTATCAGCGCAACACATCTTGACTTGGCAATATTTGCCTACTCTTCCTTGTAAAAGCGCTCCAAATCTGTCAGACTGCGAGGGCATCTCTTGTGCGCAGCCCTCTTCAGGTCACCCCACAGATTTTCTATTGGATTTAGGTCTGGGCTCTGGCTGGGCCATTCCAAAACTTTAATTTTCTTCTGGTGAAGCTATTCCTTTGTTGATTTGGATGCATGCTTGGGCTCATTGTTGTGCTGAAAGGTGAACTTCCTCTTCATCTTCAGCTTTCTAGCAGACACCTGAAGGTTTTGGGCCAAAAGTGACTGGTATTTGGAACTAAAAATAAAAGTAAATATCCTCTCTCTAAGCACAAAACTGTCAGTGAAAAGCAACAAAAGTAAGAGCACTGTCAGTACCACAGCTGGGAAATTTATTACAAAAATAAAGAAAGAATCAAAACAAAGTTGCAAAGAATAAATCCTTACAAAACAGTGGTAAGCACTTTCAGGGATCTACCCTTTCATCAGGCAACAGTTAAAAATCCCATAATTCATTAAATACTGGAAGTTAGTCACACGATGTTTCAAAATTTCAGTTGTACCCAATAAGGACATAACAATTAGTGCATCAGTACATATTAGCACAGTTATGCAATTAAAGAGACCATACACTAAAGCGCTTACCACTGTTTTGTAAGGATTTATTCTTTGTAACTTTGTTTTGATTCTTTCTTTATGTTTGTAATAAATTTCCCAGCTGTGGTACTGTCAGTGCTCTTACTTTTGTTGGCATTTGGAACTGTTCATAATTTCCTCCACCCAGACCTCTCAACCAATCGGGGACAAATTTGAACAGAATCAGGGACAAGTCAAGAAAAAATCAGGGACAATCAGGGACACTTTTAAAATATTAGTGCTATTAACTGGAAACATTGACAGAGTCAGAGCATATGAATTAATACACATTTACTGAAGTAAAAGAAGTCTATAACTCTTAATTATTGTCATTATTCTTTAAGTGTAATTCACCACCTTTCCTCCAAAAGTCACTAGTTTTAGGAGGGATTAAGAGGAACAAAGCTAAAATTTGAGTCAAAATCAGGGACGTCCCTGAAAATCAGGGACAGTTGAGAGGTAAAGCCCCAGTTCCAGCTGAAGAAAAGCAACCCCAAAGCACAATAGTGCCACCCCCATGGGGATGGTGCCCTTTTGGTGATGCAAAGTGTTGCTTTTTGCGCCAAATGTACCTGTTGGAATTGTGGCCAAAAGTTCAACCTTGGTCTCATCAGACCATAACACATTTTCCCACATACTTTTGGGATACTTGATGTATTGTTTTGCAAATTTTAGCTGGGCCTGGATTTTTTACTGTGTAAGAAAAGGCTTCCGTTTTGCAACACTACCCCAGAGTCCAGACAGATGGAGAATACGGGAGACTGTTGTCACATGTAGTACACAACCAGTATTTGCCAGAAATTCCTGCAGCTCCTTCAGTGTCGCTGTAGGTCTCTTGTCAGCCTCCCTGACCAGTTTTCATCTTGTCTTTTCATCAGTTTTGGGGCGGATGTCCAGTTCTTTGCAACATCACTGTTGTCCCATATTTTCTCCACTTTTTGATGACTGTCATCACTGTGTTCCATGGTATATCCAATGCTGTAGAAATTTTTTTGTACCCTTCTCCTGACTGATACCTTTCAACAATGAGATCCCTTTGATGCTTCATAAGCTCTCTGCGAACCATGGCTTTTGCTGTAGCAGGCAACTGAGTAAATGTCAGGAAAATCCTACTAGAACAGCTGAACTTTATTTGGGGTTAATCAGAGTCTCTTTAATTGATGGCAGGTGTGTACCCAAGGTGACCGGATGCTGTAATTAAATCAAAAGGTGCTTCAACAAAGTATTAGTTTAAGGGTGTGCACACTTATGTAACCAGCTTATTGCACATTTTTTATATTTTTCCCCTAACAGATTTGTCTGTTTTTCAATTGAATTGTACAGGTTATAGGTCACATTAAAGGTGTGAAAAGTTTTGAAATTATTTGTTGTGGTCTCATTTTTTATATCACAAAAACCTGGCATTTTAACAGGGGTGTGTACACTTTTTATATCCACTGTAACCTAATAAAATGGAGCTGCCAGTGAATGCAATGGTCCAGATATTAGTCCAGGAAGAGAAAGGGACATCTTTCTCCACTAGAAGTGATTGATATTGACACCACATAAAGCAGGAGGGAAAGGAGGTAAACACAAGGTAATTTTAGAAATTAAAAAGGTTAGTAAATAAGGCTAGATAGCATGCCAAATCTAATACACAATCAGGCACACACACACACACACACACACACACACACACACACACACACACACACACACACACACACACACACACACACACACACGCACACCAGATAATGAGGCATACTCACACAAGAGAAAAACATTTAAGAAAAAGACTATCGTAATGATAAGAAGTCCTATAAAAGCGAGCTGTTAAATGCTGCTAGAGAATAACTTCGAGTTTGCTAAGATTTCTTAGGGCTGAGATTCAAAAGGAAAATTAAATGTGAGAAAATGTTTTCAGCTAAACAAAAAAACATATCTTTGCATTTATCAGATGTAATTTTCTCACATTTAATATACTTAATTGAGGTGCTGAACACTGCACATTCAGTACCACAGTTAAATTACATGGAAACAAAAAGCACTGTGTATGGTTTGCCTTTCAAGTGCTACTGGTGTAAATTGGACAAGGCAGCACACACAACCAGCGGTAAAGATACAATTAACACTACAACATGATCAGAGGATTAATCAGTTACAGGAAGTGCAAGAGGGAAGAATGTGGGGACAATGGTAGAGAAATTAAACTCAAGTACATGCAGCCGTCAGTACTCTTGTTAAATGGTCTCTTAAGATTGGACAGACTGAAAAGTGCAGAAATAACTGGAAATGTTCTCTCTCAGATGTGAATTTCAGGTTAATAAAAAACTTTGACCCCATTATAAGATCTTTGAAAATTTCAGAGAAAGTCAAAAGGGATAAGAAGAAGAATGGGATTAGCAGATAATCAAGTCAAAATACAAAAGATACTACGAGGAATGAATGAACTAACTACATCGGTGACCTAGACAATGCAGGCCTGTAGAATGATCTGGTTACTCAGATAACAAATCATAAGAAGGCAAACTAATTTTACAACAGAGCATTTTATGTTAGGCTGAGACACAGAAAGAAGGATATGGTATACGTGTAACAGAAGACTTAAGAGTTGTCAAACAAAAGTTGACAGTTTTACAACTAGCTATAGATTTGTTGTTTGTGGGATGGACAGCAAAGCATTTGGTGGTGGAAGCCTGATGGAGGGCCACTCCACACACATGAAATATTTGGCACTGGAGTTCGGTTTTCTATGAATAATTGTGCCTTTGTGATTATTCAACCCCAAAAACACATAAAACCTTGTGAGGTTGCCATTCAGACCAGTGACACCCCTAATACCATAAAACACAAAAACATTTTTCTTTACCTGGGAGCATGCTCCTCTGTAATCCTAAATTGGAGGCAAACTCACACACCCATGAACTACACACACACACACACACACACACACACACACACACACACACACACACACACACACACACACACACACACAGAGACACACACAAACACTATTATGTATACAAACTGAGAATGCACAAATTCAGAGAAGAGGGAGAAAATGATCAAAATGTAACACCTTTTTGCTCTTCTACGAGTTTAATATCCATATCCATTGTAACGGACTGGCATTCGTACACTGAAAGTATTGAGTATTAGTCAAATTCTGGTGTGAAACAATAATTCCGCTTGGCAGTCTACACGTACAGGTAGAACATTTGGCCCACATTCTTAAGAACGGGGGTAACTGCGTCTGGGGTTTCTCATGCTGTTCTGATGACATCTTTAAGAATGTCAGTTACTGGGAGAACTGGTCAGCTCTGTGGCATGCACAGATAAACCTTTGACTTGCAACGAGGTGACCCAACTGGAGTGAGTAGCCCAGGTGCTGGAGGAGCTGAAGATGGGAATGAGTAACCCGACACAGGCTCATCCACACTGGGTGGGAAGGCACCTGACTCACTGCATGACTGGCTCCTAATAAAGGTAACAAAGCCAGCATATAGCAACTAGCGAAAGACATCTCCAGCCACTAAACTGTATAGTGTATTGTGTCATTAGTATAAGTGCATTGGAGCAGGCAGACAGCACATGAGTAGTACTGGGCAAATTTGTGGGCATCATACAGCTGTGAGAACTCATATGAAAGTAAGAAAAAATCTTCCAACCTTTATGACTGCTTGAATTACAGCTCTTCCAAGACAACTCTCATTCCAAGTTAGTAGCATAAGAATGTGGGTCTCCTAGGAAAATGCTTCATCAGGAATTCCTCAAGAGATATGTGGAGTGTAAGAGTCTGTGTGGTTTAATGGAATGAATGGGCAACAATCAATGAAAGAGGGAGGTCTAATAGTCTTCAGGCAATAAGGGAAAAATCATTAGGAAAACAAATCCAGTTATGAGAGTAAACTAGCAGGCCTGTTTATGTTTGTGATGGAGAAAGAAGGGGGTCACAAAGGCCAACGCCCGTCTACGGGATTGTTTGAAGAATTTCTCCAAATTTAAGATCATCTGGAGGGAAAAGGGTAGTCAGTCTTATCATCCAGGTCTTCTGGCAGGAAAATGTTAAACTAGTTACAAATGTTTAGTCTTCAACAATGAGTTTTTGATACCTGCTTTCAGGTGACTCCAAGTCTTAAAATTCCAAGGTCCTCTCATCTAGAGGAGATATAAGTGGGGAAAAGGAAAGGGCTGTTGGCCTGTCATTGTGGTGATGGTAGCAAAGACTGATTACTTATAGACTTGAATGGACTATAAGAAAGAGTGTGGTGTATAGAGTGAGCCTAGGGAAGAGCCAATGTTAGAAAAATGACATCAGAACCATAGATATCTAAGAAATGGAGTAAATGGGTGCTCATGTTCCCCAAAATGTGAACTCTATTACAGGCCAGACATTGAGCCAACTAATACCGAGATCACTGGCACCAAGAAAATGTGTGCCACCAACACAAAAACATTGTGCCGTCATGGCTAATGCTGGACAGTGTGTATTGAGAAAACATACAGACAAACAAAAAATACTGGAGGGATAGGCACAGTGGTGGGGGTGTGGGTGGCATGTGGATCAATGAATGAATACTGGCCCAAAAATCAGGATTAGAACTTTCAGAGCATTGGGCAAGGTGGACACATTTCTAAATTCATACAGTTTGCTGCAGAAACTAACTAAAGAAAGGCATTAGTTTGAATAACACCTGTTTGACCTATTTAAAATGATTACTGTGAACTTTCTTATAGCTCAAATTATTGTTCCCCTTTTACTTTTCTATTCCATATATTTAATTCAAAACAACAGTGTAGAATAGTTACCTACCTTCAGACAAAAATATGATCACTGTACCTGAAATAAAAGTATGAGGTGGAACGTGGAAATCTCATAGAAATCAGATTGTCTTAAATGTAAGATGAGTCCCAACTGTAGCTGCTGAATGAATGTTGTTGAAAATCATTCTCATGTAATAGTGGGTTGCCTGGTGTATCAGTACTGTACACAAAAATTGTTAACAAAGATATATGTACCAGATTATAGAAAAAGTTATTTTGGGGATTATGTAGATAAGGAGTGTGCCTTAATGTTCAGTATAAACATTCAGTATAAAACAAATGAGATTGCCAAGAACTGTTTTTAAGCAGAAAGGTTGCATTAAAAGTGCAATTGGTAAATCTGATATTTATGGCAGATGCTGTTAACAGCCATTGTGTAATAAAATGTGTAACAACCAGGACTGACGTAATAAATCTGATCATGTTCAAAAAAAAAAAAGAATCTGCTTTTTTCACATGAGTAAAGCCTATTTAACAGTGCTAATAGTAGTAGTAGTAATCTGACTGGTCATGAACCCACCCACTCTGTCCCATCTTAACATTCCCAATCACTTTCCAAAGATGCCTTTTCAGGACATGAAATAGCAAAGACATATATCTCACTTTGCTTTTGACATTTTTTTCTGGAGATTTGGAGAAATCTTGCCTTGGAATTCTTCGTATTTGTAATGTGATAGAACATATTAAGTTTCAAACTGCATATACTTTTGTATGGAAGTTTTATATTTTCTGATGCTTGATGTTTGTAACAGATTATGGCAGACTTTAACATATAGGCTCAATTCATTATTTTTAATATTTGATTGATTCCATGTTTCGATTAAAGAAAGTATGTGGATCTATTTGTACATGATGCCAAGCTGAGTTTTGTCCTTCTCCGATAAAATATGCTTGCTCAATTGTTGATAGTTTTTATTGATTTAAACCCTATTTTTTTTCCAATAAAGGTTAAGAAGTTAAAAAAGAACTAATGAAAAGAAAGAGAGCAAGTTTATCATGTATGTAAATGACAAAAATGCAGCCTTAAGGGGATACACTCTTAGAGGTTAAAAATGTAAGTTATGAACAGTTCACAGTCTTTTTTTACGTGACAATGAACAATAATAAATATTGTTCAGGGAAACTAGAATAATAGAAAAGTGGAAAACAATGTTATGTCAATTTACCCTCCTTCAGATTATAAATATGTGGAAATAATGGTAGAACTTCAAGGTGTGGCATTATCAATGCTAAAATGAGCTATACTTCCTTTCACATATGATGGCAAGACAAACAATTTATGAACACTGAATGGAGGATAGTTAGAATGAAAGCATTTTGTAGTATATGGACAGCACTGATTACACTTTAAACTAAGCAGATTATGTACTTCTCTGAAATCAGGAAAGTGCATAACTTTTTTGTAATGCACCTTTTGAGATTAAGTTCCACTCATATGCTACAAATGCACACAACAGCCACCACAGAACAGCATCTCAAAGCTGTAACTACCACACCCTACTAGATCTGTTAAATACCTCCCATTCTACTAACATCTTCTCCATCATCCATCACCCACTGTCTTTCAGTGGAAACTATCCTCTTACCTTCCAAGTTGAACATTTAAAAATAAAGTTCTGCCCTGTACTTCTATCCAAGTTAGCTGCACTCAAATCCCATGTCTCCACAATTGATTTGACTCCCCTTCTTTCTCATACAGATCGTGTCACAGCTGCCAACAACTTTATACAGCTCTTACTCTTTTTATGG
This sequence comes from Protopterus annectens, assembly GCF_019279795.1. NCBI lineage: Eukaryota > Metazoa > Chordata > Ceratodontiformes > Protopteridae > Protopterus > Protopterus annectens. The sequence goes on from NC_056741.1 coordinate 1,513,805,144, forward strand.
AAATCCATTTTTCCTGTTCTCTCATGACTGTTTAAACACAGTCCAAGTGACTGGCTTACAAAAGAACCGAAAGCCCTTATGCAGCTGCAAAATGATGCATGGGAACAATGGGGGAAAAAAAAAACTCATCCGCTAATGGAGACCAGTACACTAAACTGCAGAATGTCACCAAGAAAACTATTTGTAGGCACAAAGCCAAAGACTTTAAAACTACAGCAAACCTCTGCCTTATATCCTCCCAAGCTGTTCTGTAAGATGTGAACAATATCACCAGCAGAGCTTCCCCCAATAATTCATCTTCACAAGGACTGATCACTACCAAAATGCTAACCTTTCACCCTCAAGGCTTTCTAAAAACAACTCTGCAAAGTACCTTCCACTCACCGCTCTTCCTGCACAGCCAGTCACAACCCCCAACCTCCTGATCATCTTCCTCCCTTGTCATCTTCAAGGAAAACTTAAGAGCCCATCTAGATTAATTGGCCGGGCAGCCTCAAATTCTCCCCCAGTCCATCTTGTCTTGCCCTTTGTGAGGCTAGATGGAACTTCTGAATAGGGATTTTTGGCTAGGCTTAAAATGGCTGCAGACTGGTTGCCTAGTACTTACCTATGAACCTACAAACCAAAGTTACAGCAAAACAAATAGCACCCTTACAAGAACAAAAATCACTTGTCTAATGTACTGACTTTGACAATCTTTTGTCCTTGGTTTCTGTACAGTAGACTCCCTCTTATCCGGCATCTCTTTAACCAGCCATCAAATTTCTGCAGTAGCACTAGCAAAAGACAACAGAGAAGAACAACACTTCCACCTCCTCTGGGCTAAATAATGACAGACATTTGAGTTTTAGACTTCATATTCATTAGAAAAATGCATACTAACACAAATCCTGTTATTCTAGCTGATTTATAACCTATAAATGCTATTTTGTGTGTTTTTTTTCTGATTAACCAGCCATTCATTTATCCAGCCTAAGGTCTGGTCCCAGTGAGACTGGATAAGAGGGAGTCTACTGTACCACCTTAGAGACTTCATCACTATTCCTCTGAAGCACAGATATATCTTCAGACTCATAACTAACACCCTTCCCTCAATATGGAAAACTGCCTTTGTGAGACCCGTACCCAAGGATCCTAAACCTACTTCCACTGGCCACCACAAACCCATCTCAGTACTCTCTATACTGGGCAAAATACTGGAGAAGTTAGTTTGTACTTACTATCTGCCTCCAAAATGCCACTTACTCTCCAACAAACATTTTGTGCAGGTAGAAAAGTACCCTGATTACACTATCGACCCTAACAAACAATATAATCACCAAAATGGACAAAGAGAACCTTACTGTTGCTGTGTTCATTGATCTTAGTAGAGCGTTGTCATGACTGACTACTCTATATTACTCATATATGTAATAGGCAGGGCTATTAGTCCTCATGTCACTCTATGGTTCAAGGACTTCCTGTCACCACCTACAGATACTTGAGTGCTCCTTGAGGCTCTTTTCTTGCTCTTCTACTCTTTTTCTTTTTATAAATTTATTCTGGACCTTACCAACTTACATCTCCTATCATATGCTGATGACATGTTCATATATAGAGGCAATAATTCCCATTAAGCCCTTCAAACTCAACTTCAAGTTGATCTCCTGGCTTTAAACAGGTATCTTGTCAATAGAAACCTTCTTCTAAACCCTAAAAAGAAAATGTGTGCCTTTGGTACTAAGAAAAGACTTTCTACTCTCCCTTTCTTTATTAACATTTTTTATATAAAATAACTCTCTTATTGAAACTACTACATCGTTTAGATACCTAGGAATTTGGCTACATCAGTCCCTCAACTGTCAGGATGGCATTTGAAAACTTAGATCTAAAATCAATTTCCCTTTATTCTGGGCAAAGAAAATCTCACAAGCAAAGGTGTCATAGTTACTCAATTGGAATATGGCCTACCATTACTTGCTATCACTTCAAAACAAACACAACAGTCTTGAAAACATTATCAAATAAAATTTGCTATTTCATTACAAATTCCTCTTGGAATGAACACCATTTCAAGCCTAGCCAAAAATCCCTATTCACTTATGCCATAGCAAAATGGGCCTTCATACAAGCTACAGCCAACCGTCTACTTGGTTCCTTACTTTTCATACTACTCTATCAAGGCACTACAGCTCCTCTCACAATGAAACTTGCCGAGGCCAGTCTAACCTACAGCCTCAGAAGATAATCTGCTGGTGGGATATCACTCCAAACCCTTATAGCATAACTACATTGTGCAGATCATAGCTTCCCTGTTCTTGCCCCTAAACTGTGGCTAAGTTAACTAGGCCATGAATGTCTTACTTTTGTTCCTTAAAAACACCAAGCTATGTTTCACACTAACACTTGTGATGCTGAAAGTGCAACCTTAAACTACAATTCAGCTAAACAAGATCTACATATTAGACATAATGCAGTCAGCCTAAGGTGGGAGGTTATTACACACAAACCTCTAACTTCCAGACCAGCAACTCTGAACTCCACATTAAGTTTGCAGTTCTGTTACCAAAGAGGCAACAAATCATATGGAATCAACATACACAACACAAACATTTCTGCGACAAATAACTCTATATACACCAAAATGTATTAGTCTTATTGGTCTAGATGATTCTTCAATAGTAGGAATTTTAATAACCTGTAGATATGGAACTTAAGTAACAGGCATTATTTCTGCTCTAAAGAGGAGTACAGCCTCCAAACCAGTTTCCTCCTGCTTACATATCACTTGGTATATAATAGAACCATTGTAGGTAATTAAAAATCAATTCAGTCTTTAAGTTATCTTCTTCTTGTGGTTCAGGATACACAGAAGGAAATGTGATATGAGCTGCAGGTCACCACATTTCAGCTTCAGGAGGCACATCACTCCACATCACTCCTCATATACAGTACAACTGTGACAATATCCATATAGCATAGGGATTACAATATACAAGAACGGTCATAGTTCACAATTATAATCCATTCTAGAATGCAAATAAACAGCAATGAAGCAATCACACATCTGCCATGTTGCTCAGAACAACAACTCGGCCATAAAATATTAAATGCCAGATGATAACGTCACTTCACTGAGTGGCACAGCCTCATATTCCACTAGATCTCCAGGAGGCTATTGTTCTTGAATATATCACAGGTAATACCAGTGAATATGCAATACCTATCCATATCTCAAGACAGTCTGCTATAAAACAGTATTCTCATGACCACTAACACTTACTCACAGCCTAACAAGGTTAATATCCATATTGCATTATCACTGGTGATTATTACAAGTTACTGCGCAGCAGGGCCTTGGCTTATTCTACAAACAGTAAGCTGTATAGTACAAGAATTTTCTATCAACAGCCATTAAATTTAATAAACTAAAGCATTAACACTGTGAAACTGTTTATCAGATATCTTTAAAAAGCTGTTTCACCTCTGGAGACGACGTAAAAAACCAGTTGAACAATATTACATTAAAACTGCATATTCACATACATGGCATGAAGACAGGGTTCGACATGTAACATTACAAGTATAACCACTTCAAAGCTCCTCAAGGCACCCCTGGCATTCATAAACTTAAGTCTAGTTGATACAGAGGTGTAAGTTATACCTTAGCTAGTCAATCTCAAAGATGTTACCGAAAACTCAGGATGCAATTTACAATTCACTGTTCAAATTTAAATGCATCACTAAATGGGTGAACAAAATGTTAAGAAAGTAAGAACTGTTTAATATATTAGTCACCTTATATTCTCTTCACAGCATATCAAGCCAGGAAACAGATCTGTAAAGTGATGAAATCTACCCTAATTTTTCTGATTTCACTCCAGGATTCTTTAACTTGCCTGTGGATCAAAAACTGCTACAAAAATGACAAAGAAAAAAATATATTTTTCAGTCCACTGGATGAAGATACTCCTCATAAAAACATATTATAGAGAGTTCAGTCTAAGCACAACTGTAGATAGTAGACAACTGTACACAATTGTAAAAAACATTCTAAAGTAGTTCCTTCTGTAGTTTAAATCCTTTTAACCAGATTTGTGTACATTTCCCTTCTATAGTAAGGCATTTCTCTTAACTGTACAGATTTTCACAGAATATCCTGATTTTTGCCTCATGTTTTTGGTATGTTTTTCAAAAATTTGTGGTTTTCTGGCAAACCGGTGGCAAATCAAAGGCTGAAGTCAGAAAATAATGACAGACATTTGAGTTTCAGGCTTCATACTCCAGAAAATTCACGTTAATGCAAAACCTGTTATTCAATCAACTTTCTAAGGTTGTAAGAGCAACATTTAAAAATTGTCCCTCTTTTTGGGTCTTTGTCACCCCATTATTTATGGCTTTGTCCAGATTTCTTGCTCTAAGAGATTGAGAGGTATGTAGTAAGTTATAAAGAGATAGCTGCTTGTTCTCTTAATTGATGTTCTGCAATACTTCTTAGCCACCTAAAGCTTCTGAACTCATGATACAAAATGCAATGACTTTAATAAAGATGTTAAAAAGGATTCAGTATATACACAGACCTTAAGTCACAGCTGCATTTTCTGACTATTAGTATCATGGTGACTCAGTGCATTTATCTACTACTGTTCCCATGTTAAAGTAGCAATACCACCATCTCCATCTTAAGGTCACATCAGAATGTTTACATAGTTATCCAGGACCTGCCAAGGAATCACTGCAGCTCAACAATTGGCTAAGTTTCTGGTGTCATTCAAAGGGGATCTAGTGACTGTCTGCCTGGGATGACATGCTCGACAAGCCATGCTGCTTCGCTAGAGACGGCTTGCACCTGTCACCCTTAGGCTTTTGAATACTGGCCAAGGCACTTGCCACCCCCATAGTGCCTTTTTTAGAAAAGGATCAAAGGACAAACCCACTGCCATAAATAGCACAAGTAACAAAAGAACTGAAGGTAATGCTACTCAATGCCCGAAGTTTAAACCTCACAATGCACGCACTCGAGGCACTCCTCAGTATGGAGAAAATTGATATATGTGCAGTAACAGAAACCTGGTTTAAGGCTCCAGAGAGCACCCCAGCACTACCAGGCTACAACTCATACCATACATTTCGGCCACAGAAGCCAGACCGAAATACAAAAGGCAGGGGCGTATCCATATTCATCAAGGAAACCCACATCTCCACGTTAGTGGTACAGCACAATGCTTCGGAGATCATCCACGTGCAACTAACAATGGGCAAAACTGTAATTCAAATTGTAGCTTGCTACAGATCACCTACCATGTCCCAGGACCCCCATTTCGCATTTCTGGAAACACTGGGAAACATAAACGTCCTACCAAGCACCCTAATGTTGGGTGATTTCAATTACCTAAACATTAACTGGGAGAACTACTCAACTGCTAACTCCCTTGCCCAACATTTCCTAGAATTTATAAACTCAAACACCCTGGATCAACTGGTCAACACTCCCACCAGAGGTGACAACATATTAGACCTGGTCATCACCAACATGGGCCATTGGTGTTCCACATTGGAGGTCAACCCCATGCTGGTTAGATTTGACCATAAACAAATCACTCCGGTTATCCACATTCCACCCCCCACCCCCGGACAAGGAAACCACAGTGAAAAACTTTTCAAAAGCAAACTTCAGGTTACTTAAGACCAAGGTGGAAAGTTTCAAAGCTCCAATGCTAAAGGATAACACTGTCCAAGCTACAAAATCCTTTACTAATGCATTCTATGGGCACCTACAAGAATACATGGACCATGCTATCCCAAGAAAAACCAAGACTCACTCCTCCAAGAAAAGGAAACCAGTCTGGTGGACCCCTGCCATAAACAAGATATACAATAGAAGGAGGAAACTAGTGCAGAAAAGAGTAAAATCCCAAGAAGGGAAGACATCCCTGATCAGTATCAGCAAGAAACTACGATCTCTCATAAAATCATCCAAGGCGAGCTTTGAAAGAAAAATTGCCAAGGACTCCAAAGATAACCACAAGGCATTCTTTAGCTATGCCAAGAATCTAAATGGCAATGCTCGATCTGCTCAGAGTTAGTGCAGAATGGCATAAAATATACTGAACCGACTGATATCGACAACATCCTGGCAAACAGGTTCAGTGCAAACTTCACCCCCCTCTCACCACCAAAAGGGCCCATAACCATACCAGAAGAATGTAGATCCCCTGAAATCACAGACACTCAGGTTAAAACAGCCTTCTCCAAAGCCAAAAACACAGCATCAATGGAACTGGATGGTGTCCCAGGCTGCATCCTACACGAGCTCAAAGATGAACTAACTCCTCACCTAAACACACAGTTCAAACTCAGCCTCTCCACAGGGTACATATCCATACAGTGCTGCACAGCAGCGGTTATTCCACTCCACAAAGGTGGAGCCACAACAGACCCTGGGAACTATCACCCTATAAGCCTGACTAGCTTGGTTTGCAAGGTTATGGAGCACATCATCATGGAAGTCATTAACAGAGACATTGGGAACCTCCAAACACTGGACCCTACCCAGTTCAGCTTTGTTAAGGGCAGATCATGCCTCCTAAACCTGGTGAACTTCTTTGAGACAATTACCAAGGCTATAGATGAGGGAAAGGTGGTACACACAGTCTACTTAGACCTCGCAAAGGCCTTCGACACCATTCCCCATTCTGGTATTATAAACAAGCTCACCAGCCTGAACATAAACCTCTATGTCACAAGATGTGTTGCCAGCTGGCTCATGGACAGAACTCACATGGTGAGAGTTGCAGGAGCTAGGTCTGACTCTAAACCAGTTACAAGTGGCATTCCCCAGGGCTCTGTCCTAGGGCCCCTCCTGTTCAGCATATACTTCTCAGAGGTACAGACAAGCACAGGAGGACTATGGCTAACCAAGTTCACAGATGACTGCAAACTAGGGGCTATAATTGACTCTCTGACTGACACAGACATCCTCCAAAAGGGTCTCACTGAGACGGATACCTGGTGTCAAAATCATGGCCTCAAGCTAAATGCCAAAAAGTGCATAGTCATCCCCTTTGGAAAAAACAAAGTACCCACAAACTACCACACAGGTGGTAGTCCCCTAAATACAGAAGACGTAATAAGGGATCTGGAGACCCAAGTAGATAGTAATCTCTACTTTGATAATCACATTGCCAAAGTGGTTAGAAAATCCTTCTATGTAGCCTACCTAATCACAAAAGGGTTCACATCCAGATCAAAAGAGGTCATTGTGCCCCTCTACTCATCACTCATCAGACCCATCATAGAGTACAACGCCCCATTTGGGATGTACCTTACAAGACACCTGCAACAGCTGGAAAGACCACAGAAGTACTTCACCAAGAGGATCACTGGCCTCAAACAGATGCCCTATGCAGCTTGACTGAAGAAACTCCAGCTGTACTCGGTTGCATACCGCCTACTCAGAGGTGATCTCTGCCTGACATACAAGGCCATGTCCAACCCAGAATTGATGGACATGCTGCACCTAAAGAAAACTTTATCCCCTCAAGCACACGCTCTAGGGATCTAAACCTCACTACAACAACAAATAGGACGTGCTGGAGGGATAGATTCCTGTCCCAGAGACCTCCCATACTTTGGAACAAGATTCCAATCTACATTAGGCAGAGCTCCTCACTAACACTCTTCAAGAGAAACCTTGATGAGTGGATGGGAAACAGAAAGTTTACCCTGAGGATCACTTCAGTGGCTCTGCTGGACAGAGGCACAGGGAACTAATCTAAGGGGGTAGCGAAAGCCAACACATTCTTGCTAGGCTTATCAATGCCTTCGGGCAGATAGCCTAGTACCTATCTATGAACCTATGAACCTTAATCGTATCTGTAAACCTTGTTTCAGGATGCAAACATATCAGAAATGCAAGCAACAATTTCTGGATGTGCATTTGATTTGCTAGGAAAAGCATTTCACTGTCAACCATGAAGTAACAATATTAAGCCTTGTTGCTTGATGTAAACTAGACTTGATTGATGCAGAATACACTAGATAAGTGTGTGTGTGTGTGTGTGTGTGTGTGTGTGTGTGTGTGTGTGTGTGTGTGTGTGTGTGTGTGTGTGTGTGTGTGTGTGTGTGTGTGTGTGTGTGTGTGTGTGTGTGTGTCTATGTACACTGAGGATTTGGCTCAGTAATGCAGGCATTATAGTCAGCCCATTGTCATGGTCTCTGCTGCCACAAGATGGTCGTTTACCTTCACTTGTCAAACCTATAGAGCAAATCTTTTCTAAGCATTAGGTTAGCATCTGAATATATCAGCCACAAAGATCTCAGACTCACTATCATTGGACTTTTACTATTGCTAACACATTGTCCAAAATGAATGGTGTCCCATCAAAATCATACACAAGCCCTGTGCTCCTATCGTGTAAAACTAGTAATGAGTTCTGTAAACAAGCTCCAGCTTGCAAAGCAAATACAAATCTTTTAAGCAGGATTCTAAACCAGCATCAACTCTTAAAGGAGAAATGTAAAATTTTTGACTGCTTCTTTCCATAACCACAAATCAAAATCATTTGTTTATACATTAATTGCAATTATTTGACTGGGAGTTAATTCCATACCTTTGTTCTTCTATTCTTCCAGCAGTTTTTTTAACCAAGGGCCATGGTTTAGAATGGCCTTCAAGTACAGCTTATTAGAGAATATGTTGAATTCCTCCATTTTTCATTTTATTTTGTATAGTTTTATACAAACAGGAAACTAAACAAAACAGATCACATGCTTAAATTTTAACACATAAAATGCTTAAACGTTTGTTCTCACTTAGAGAAACCTGAATTCTGATGAAAAAAGTACACGCATTTTACTCCTTTAGGAAGATGGACCTTCCCAATTCCTTCTTTTCTGGAAGATGGACTTTCCCAACACCTTCTTTTCTATAAGATTTTTAAATATGTAAGGGCAGTAAAATGCACAAAGGGCATGCAGAAAACACAGAAAAACGTATGGCATTACTTACTGATAAAGGAATAAATAAAACACTAACAACTCTCTTCAGCTTTAGACTCCATACAGGTTTAGTACCAAACGAATGGACAACAGCAATAGTCATTCTTTCTTCCATAAGGGAGGACCATCCATAGACCCAGGCAATTACAGATCCATAAGTTTAACCAGCCTCATGCAAATCTGTGGAAAGACTTATCAAGGAACTAATCAATAAGGACATACCGCCAAACATTGGACCTGACTCTGCATACCATGACATGGCCAATGCTTTGGACATAATCCCCCACTCATGTATAGTAGAAAAGCTGAGTAAACTGGGAATAAGCCCCTACATCACCTGCTAGATTACCAACAGACTTAAACATAGGACACAGGAGATCAAAATAGGGGAAAATTACCTCCAGAAAGAGATCAGCAGTGGAATCCCCAGGGGTTCGATTCTGGGACCTCTTCTGTTTGGCAACTAGTTTTCTGAAGTAAAAGCCAATACCAAAGAGGTCTGGCTAAGTTTGCAGATGACTGCAAACTAGGAGCAGTCATTGAATCCTCAAATAACTTAGCCATCCTGGAGGAAAGTTTGTTCGAAATAAATAACTGGTGTCAAAATCGTGGACAAACTAAATGCCAAAAATAAGTTTTTTAAAGGTTGATTTCTTGGAAGGTAAAACATTATGTTTCTCCTTTAGAAGAGGAAGAAGCATAAAGGATTTTATAGTTCACAGTAAATTTAAGATGCCAAATATAACTCTTACAAAATTAATTGACGAACAAGGCACATTTGCCTGTTGAAAATGTAGTATATGTAAATATATTAGCAGAGAATTTACTAGTATTAATGGTATTAATTTTCAGACTAAAGGTATTTTTAATTGTAGGACGGAGAAGGTTATATATGGACTAAAGTGTCCATGTAGTAAATTTTATGTAGGAGTAGAGTAAAGGAACATGTTAGGGATATTAAAAATAATAAGCAGACTAGTCCCATAGCAATACATTTTAATGAGTATCATAATGGGAATCCTGAGGGGCTACAAGTGACAGTGTTAGATAATATTAAAAGTAATATATTTATGAGTGAACAACAAATAAAATATATATTAAGAAAAAAGGAGGCTTTTATTATTTTAAAATTTAATACAATGAGCCCTATAGGACTGAATCAAGAATGTGTATGGAAAAGTTTTGTTCAGTAAAGTATTTTAGGCTTTTATTGTGAAATGTTGTATTTAATTTATTTAATTGATTAATTAGATAAATGAGTGGTAATATATAAGTAAGTCATTTTGATTAATTATGGTTTACTCTGTTAAAGGCAAGTGTTGCCGAGGCGCTAGAGAGAATATTTTGGTGCGCACTAGTTTTTTTCTTTTTTAATAAATTCTACTATAATACTTTGGAATTGGCCTTCCATTCGTGGTACTATTGTGGACTTATTTCATTCAGCTGTTGTTTATCTAAATGCCAAAAATATATTACTGTATCATTTCGGAAGCCATCTACCCTGGAGAGCTACCACATAGCCAATATGCCCCTGTATGATCCAGTTGTTTGGAATTTGGGAACTTCTGTGCACAGTGAATTAACTTTCACCCACCATGCATGCTTTGTCATCAAACAAGTCTGTCTACATTGCGCAGCTTATAACAAAGGGATTGTGTCTAGATCTTGGGATATAACTGCTTCTCTTTACTCATCCTTCATGAAGTATGATGTTCCCTTTGGCATGCATCTGTCCAGACAAATACAAAAAATGGAATACCCACAGAGATACCTTACTAAAAGGATACATGGCCTAAATAATATGTCCTACATGAACCAACTCAAAGCCCTGTCACTATACTCTTTCCTAAACACTGTTAAGACCTGACCTGTGTTTGGCATACCAGGCATCCTCTGACCCAATGCTGATGGATTTACTACACATCAGCAAGTGAAATGGCATCAGAAATACTTGGTCTAGGGAGCTAAACCACTTTTGCAACATCAGCAGAACAGTTTGGAGGGGCATGTATATATTACAGAGGATACCACTGCTCTGAAACAGACTCCCTAGCCCCATTAAACAAAACTCATTCTTGTCCATATATGATCTGTGGATGAGTAATAAAAAAATTACCTGAGGACTGCCCCCTGTTCTACTAATAGACAGAGGCAGGCCCTAAATGCTTTATCCCAGGCATGGGTCCCTTCAAATTATCTAGGGTATAATCCCATTTATTCTCACTAGTAATAATATATAACTATAGACTGTGGGATTGGTAAGGCCATCCTAACACCAAACAGGATAGGTTAATTCAAGCATCAAATGGGAAACTAGCTAGGTTTAAAACATCACACAAGGGCAACATGTCTAGTATTTACTTATGAACAGGCAGAAAAGATTACAAGAAATGAAGTCCCCTAAGAAAGAAATACATAAAGCAATGTACAGGCACCTGAAGCTTCGGATAAAGATTAAAACACGAGGGAAATGACTAAGTGACTAACCGCTAGCTGTTAACCATGACCAGATGAATTTGATGCTTTTTCAAAACATGATCCATTACATACAAGTTTTTGATCCATTAATTCTTGGATGTGTATGGTAATTCTGATCACTGCACACACCTCCACACATTTCTACCATTTTAAAACACATCAACTTGCTCCTACTAAAAGACTTACAAAAAGCTAATGTATTATTAGAGTCTTGTATTTCTACTTGACTAAGAATGATGTGCTACAAAGGATAAAATCAGGTACAGGAAGATAAAACAAAAGAATATGCTGAAGTAGTGAAGATGACATCTTTAAAATGTCCAAAAGAGAAGTATGCATGGTTTTAAACAGAGATCCCTTTCTCAAACTGTAGAGCACAGCAGTTAAAGAATTTAGGTCCCTCTCTGACAAGTTAACCATTTCACAGTATCCAAGTGAAATATATACTGCTCTCCATTTATTGTTTTAGTTTCTTCAGTTTAAAGACAGAGAAGTTTGCCTTGGAATAGTGGCCAGAAAAACATGTCAACATTTTCTCCAATTACACATAAAAATGCTTTTCATAGCACAGGCCATTCTACATCCTGTGGTTCAAGTTAGCAAACAGGAACTCTTCTCCTAAAGGAAATATGGGACCAGACAGAGGATCAAATAGTTTGTCCTAACAAATTCCTCTATGGCAGGTATGAGCTCTAGAAACAGTTAATGCCCTCTTCAGACAGTAAGGGTGACACCAGCAGTAGAGAATCTTTATTGAAGTGAATGGACAAGATTGCTTGTCTGGGTAAACTATTTGATCCTTTGTCTGGCTTCTCTGTTTCCTACAGTACCTTAGGACTGTAGGTAGGATTCACTGCATTTGTCTTTTCTTGACCTGAAAGTGGCTTTTTGACTTTTTGTCTGAAAGAAAATATGGGAGACATAGTTCAAAGTAACACAGTTGACTGCATTGTTGCCTCAAAGTCATAGTTTAGTATAGAGACTGTCCCTCACAGCAAGAGGTTCTCTGGTTCAGTACTCAGCTGGGGTGCCTAATGTGCAGAGTCTGCACATCCTACGGGTGTTCACATGGGATTTCTTTTGGTGCTCCTGTTTCATCCCACATTCCAAAGGCATGCAGTAGGTGGATTGCAGACTCTAAACTGGCCATAGTTATGTGTGCATGTGCAAGCAAGTGTGGGTGTGTTTAGAGTGTCCAATCCACCTACAGCATGCCTTTGGGATGTGGGAGGAAACCAGAGCACTAGGAGAAAACCCACACAACCACAGGGAGGACATGCAGACTCCACACATAAGGCACCCCAGCCAAGGATCAAACCAGAGAACCTCTTGCTGTGAGGCGGCAACGCTAACCACTGCACCACCATGGCTGCCCATTCCTAACAAATTCTAAGTGCTTAATTACTCTGAAATTTCATCTGAGACTGGCTTCAATTTGTGGTTCTTTTATCTTGGTTTAAAGAAGGCTTAGACAACAACTGTAATCCTCATAAAGTACTAGTTTTTCCTGTGGTTTAATGCTTTCCCTTAAGGATTGGAGACATCTTAATCCCAAGGCTGGAAACTAGTGCACCTCACTACAAGGATCTTTTCTTAGATAGATAGATAGATAGATAGATAGATAGATAGATAGATAGATAGATAGATTCTTTATATACAAACCACACAGACAGCAAACCAGGTTTCCCTACAGTCATGCAGAGCTTCTTTAGTGCTGACATCATTACTTAAATCCCAAAATTTAAACCTTTAAGAGCAGGAGAAAAAAGAGAAAGTTTGATAAAACCAGTGAACTACAATAAAATAGCTATATAAGTACAAAGTACCTATCAAAGGTTCATCCAAAGTAATATACTGTATTAAAAAGCTGTACATAAATACAAATAGATCGTGCTGTTGTATATCAAACCATACCTAATACAATAGACACCTCTAGTGGACAGTTCTCCATATTACAATAATAAAATATTGAAAACAATAAAAATCACAATTGTACAAAATTATTTATGTATTTATTTATTGCCTTTTGTTTACTAGGAAAGTCCAACAGGGCATAAGTCTCATTTTCAGTGGAGGCCCTGAGAGAAAAGCTCCACATAAAATACATACAATGAACAATCTTCTTCTTCTTCTTTTGGCTTTTCCCAGTTAGGGGTCGCCACAACAAATCACATTTCTGCTCATGATTGGCAGTGGAGTTTTATGGTGTCAAGTTGCCAGCCCGGCTCCCAAGCTTCCACAGAAGGTACACACATGCACTCACACCTAGGGTAATTTCAGAGTGTCCAATCCACCTACAGCATGTCTTTGGGATGTAGGAGGAAACCGGAGCACCTGGAGGAAACCCACGCAACCACAGGGAGGACATGCAGACTCTGCACAGAAGGTACCCCAGCCGAGGATCGAACCAGGGAACCTCTTGCTGTGAGGTGACAACGCTAACCGCTGCACAACTATGTCCGTCCACATACAAAAATGACAAAACTGAGACAAATAACAAAGACTTTTATCGTGTACTTTAGAAGTTATATATTTTATGTAAGTCAAAGACATGTTAACATGTAATAGCTGGAGTTACAAGAGTAATGATAATGCACAGAGGTGCAGTATATGTATATTGACATTAATGAGGTAGGAAGTCACTAGAAAAGAAACAGAAAAACAGAGGAGGAGGAAGGGTATAAACGGGAATAATCATAAAAAACATAAGTAGAAAAGTGGAGAGGGTGAGATAACTGTAGATAGGTAAGATGATGAGGTGGACAAGGAGATGGTGTTAGTAGCAGAGTATTAAGAATATAAGTAGGTTGGAGGAGCAGTAATGGGGATGAAAGAGAAATAAGAAAGGTGATACTCAGGATGATTGATAGAGAGACTGGCAGTGGAACACAAACAAAAAGAAAGGTGGGTTTAGT